>NC_087074.1:9157725-9390225 GCF_026151205.1 Bolinopsis microptera
CACGTGGTTAAACACAGTTCTTTCTCAGTTCAACTCGTTCGAGCAGCTGTGTATTAACCTTACAAACGAGAAGATCCAGCAGTTCTTCAATCACCACATGTTCACATTAGAGCAGGAAGAATACAGGAAGGAAGGTATCAAGTGGGACTTCATCGACTTCGGGCTGGATCTGGAGCCAACGATTGAGCTCATTGAGAAGGTTTGTCCAAACTTAATTTGTACAAACAAACTTTTAATTTGTACAATAACTTAATTTTGTAAAGTGTGACTCCTACCGTCTCTTGGGTTACTCAGTTTCTGGCAGTTTGGTGCCTGCCAAATATCGAAACTTATCGGGCAGAGCTTTGGCATGTAAGTGTCAAATTGGAACTTGAGAATATTTAATTGAGGATAATAATAATAATATGTTAAGGAAACCACATTACGGGTATTATGCTCGCGAGTTAGTTACAATAAATGTAAAGTGTTGAAATGTTGTAAATACCCTTTATCTCAGAATATGGGAGTGTTTGCGGTCATGGACGAGGAATGTATCATGCCAAAAGCTTCCGACCAGACCTTCCTCTCAAAACTTACCCTCTGTCACAACAACAAACATCCTAAATTCCTTAAACCATCCGCTAAGAGTGAGTTATCTAAATTTTCAGTTAAAATTGTCAAAAACAGATCTGTGAGAGCATGTTAAAATCCTTCCTTAGGATTTTATCGTTTTTATTACGATTCCTGTTAAGTTAACCATGGCTTTTTCAGGCTCGATGGGTATAAACCCAGTGCACTTCCAAGTAATCCATTACGCCGGAGTTGTTGGCTATAACGTCGACGGTTGGTTAGACAAGAACAAGGATCCTCTGAACGAAAATGTTGTCGAGGTTTGTGTACAATTTTTCTCAAGAATTGTGAGCGTTGAATATTCAAATTATAACCTGAATATCCTACGCTTCCCAAAATGTCTGGTTTCAAATTGAGTAGTCTGGTTTTGGATGTAAAATAAATTTAGACACGAAAACCTGCAACCGGTTCTGAGGATACTCAGGATCTTTTCGTTCCGGGTGTGGAGTCCAGTGTCTACTAAAATGTCTACGAAAATGTCTTCGAACTGTAGCCTGCTCTGCTATTTGTGCTGTTGAAAGAGATAATATTCCCTCTTTGAACAGCACACATAATAAAATAACGATGATAAAACGAAAATATCCATGAGAATTGTTCCAACTTTTACAATTATTTTACACAATTATCCATCACAGCTGTTCGTTAAGAGTAAGGACCCCGTATTCAGCAAGCTCTTCGAAGCTCCAGAGGTAGCTCACACTGGCCGAGGACGTAAGAAGGGAGGATCCTTCCAGACGGTGGCCATGATCCACAAACAGGCTGTGGAGCACCTCCTCAACACCCTCCAACAGACCACACCTCACTTCATCAGGTTACTTTATTTCCTTGTAAGGTCAACAACACAGCCTGCAGCAACATTTTGTCACATTCTGGGGAGTTTTTGTAGCTGTTTTTTTGGTGTCTCGATGTCTTTCCAAATTGCTGAGATATTATCCCCTGCACACGTTGCTGTCTGATGATGCATCATCCCAGCAGCAGCAGACGTACTAAAACAAGTTATCTAGCAAATATTTCTGGAGAATTGTTGACCAAAAAGGAGTCCCGACATATGATCTATCATAAAAATTTATTAAACTCAGTCAAACAGACGAAGCCAAACCAAAGTTTAAAATTCTGCCAAAGCTCAACCAATCAGATAAAAACTGAATCCTAACTAAATTTTGACGCGTGCCTGTCTCAAAATGTTCGTCGAAAACTGATAGTGATAGCTAGACGCGATGCTTTTAGAGTTTTACAAATATGTAGCACTTGCTAGTGGCGATAAAATCAGTTAAACTTTAACTATAAATCTCCAGGTGTATCCTGCCCAACATGAAAAAGAAGAGCGGTATTATTGAGGCTAAACTTGTTCTCGAACAGCTCAGGTGCAATGGTGTACTTGAAGGTATCCGTATTGTCAGAAAGGGATTCCCTAACCGTCTCCTTTATCAAGAGTTCGTCCAAAGGTTGGTACATTTAATCTAATATAGCAAATCTCTCGCCTTCCACCAATATACATTATACATGATACACACATTACATAGTACATACATACAAAAAATTAATGTTACTTTTGCTTTTGTTACTTTTGTTATGTTGTGTGTTCACATTTTCACAACATTAGGTGGAGTTTATAATGATCTTATTTTCAGGTATACAATTCTTGCCCCCAAGGCTATACCAGCTGGCTTTGTTGATGGAATGAAGGCCACTGAGAAACTTGTTGAGGCCCTGAATCTAGAGGAGAATGAATTCCGAATGGGTTACAGCAAGGTAATTATCACTTTCAATTTATACACAAATTTGCTCGCGCAAAACAGCGATATACACAAATCGAAATCACACGATGAAATTTTAAATAGCTTGGATTGTAAACTTTCATTATTCAGATCTTCCTTCGAGCCGGTGTGATCGGATCTCTAGAAGATAAGCGTGATGAGAGAGTAAAGGAGGTTCTGATCGGATTCCAGACCCTTGCAAGAGGCTGGCTGGCCAGGAAGAGGTTCAGGAAGCTTCTAGACCTGAGAGTAGGAGTGCTCGTTGCTCAGAGGAACACAAGACAGTACTTCATTCTGAGGAAATGGCAGTGGTGGAGACTGTTCACCAAGGTCAAACCACTCCTCTCCGTCACCAGGTGTGTAGAGAAAATATTACTTACTTGTACTTGAAAAGGTCTCCTCCTAGTCGTTGGAGTGGCCTGCACCACATAGTAACTCCTTTCTCCGATGTATTAGGCCTCTCCAATGTACCCTGTTTGTTGCTTGTTGTTCTGCATCTTCTATCGTGATGTTATCGACACCTGTGAAGATTGCTGCATCCTCCCGGACACATGACAGCCAATTTTTCCGAGGTCTACCTCTTGATCTTTTACCATGCTTTGGGATCCAGTGCAGAAGATAGTTGGGTATTCTTTCTTCTGGCATCCTCACCACATGGCCAAACCATCGGAGCCTAGCTGCTCGTACGAAAGTATCAACAGGGGCGATGTTGGCCCGCTTACGTACGTCAGCATTAGATACGTGATAAAACCATTTGATTTTCAGGATTCTTCTCAGACATCTGTGATGGAACACCTCAAATCTTTTCATCTGCGTCTGTGTGGTATTCCATACCTCACTTCCATAAAGCAGTATAGTGAGGACAGCCGCTTTGTAGATCCTGATTTTAGTCGGTGTCTTGATGTTGCGACTGTACCATATACTGCTAAGCTGATAGAATGCCCCAGAGGCCTTCTGAATTCGAGCTGATAGTTCTTTGTCGATTGTTCCATCCGCACTGATGATAGCACCCAAGTAAGTGAAGCTGCTGACCTGCTGTATTGGGAGACCTTCCACATTGATGTCCATAGTGTCGTCTTTAGAAAACGGCCTCTGCGATGCACTTTTACTGACAGCCATGCTCTGTGTTTTGCCAGCATTAATCTTCAGACCCGCATAGGCACTGTATTTGCAGAGAAGGTCAGTGGTTTCCTGCAGCCCCTCTTTTGAGTTATCTAACATGGCCATGTCATCAGCGTAATCAGTGTCCAAGAGATGTTTCTCTTCTACCCCGGGGGCTGGCAGCTGTAATAGAGCCCCCTTACTAATGACGGTTCTTCAATAAATCTTTTGTCTTCTGAGATTGGTGCCTGTCCTTCTTTTTTCGAGGTCTTTGCCCAAGGATTTCCATGGAGACTTGTTGGACAGTTGTCTTGAAGTTGTCCCACATTGATTCCAGGTCAACCTCAGGTTCCAAACAGTCAAATTTGTTTCTCAGAACAATATTGTATTCGGAAACAAGTGAATGATCACGCAGATGCTCAATAGCAGGAATCTCAAGCTTACGATCCTGCTTCTTTTTCACTGACATAAGCTTCATTCTCAGTCGTGCTCTTACCAAATAGTGATCAGACCCAATGTCAGCCCCCCTACAAACTTTTACATTTAGCAAAGAGCCTCCAAACTTCTTACTGATACAGATATGGTCTATTTGGTTTACAGTACGACCATTAGGTGATCTCCACGTACCTTTATGTATATCCTTTTGCTGAAACATAGTGCCACCGATGGTAAGTTGGTGGGCAATGCAAAAGTCCAACAATCGGGTACCATTGTCATTTGATGAGCTGTGAAGCGAGTGTCCACCAATGACACCTGACATAGAACTGCAGTCCGATGTGACCTTAGCATTAAGATCACCGAGCAGTAATTTTAAATCATGTCGGGGTAGCTCATCGAATGCACTTGACAACTGCTGGTAGAATTCATCCTTATCATTATCTGAAGCCCCCTCAGTTGGCGCATATGCCACAACAACAGAGATGTTCAGGTGTTGACTATGCAGCCTTGCACTCAACAAACGGTCAGATATTGGTAGATAGGAAATTAATGAATTTTTAATCCTCTTTGAAAGGGTAAGACCGACACCTCGCCTTCTTATACCGTCCGTCCTCCCTGAATAAACAAGTAAGGAGCCATTATCCAGTAGCTCTGATCCAGTACCAGGCATATGGGTCTCAGTTATACCCAGCAAGTCCAACTTATACTCAGAGATATTCTGTGATAGCTGGAACAACTGACTTGAACTACTTGTCAGAGATAATACATTCCATGTCCCAAATGTAAGACCTGTTTTAGAATAATTCGCTGGCTGTTTCTTATTAGAGTCGGAGTCCACATGGGTGATCTGTGGAGAAATAAATCTGCTACAATGACGTGTTCTCCCAACACTCATCTGGCCACGGGGGTCCCTTAGGCTTTGCCCCGCCACCTTCATACTGGTATCATCCGTCCTTGCAGAGGGAGCCACACACCGTTTCTTGTTGTTACTTTGTGATGTTTCTGCAGCAAAATTTTTAGAGAGGAGAAGTTGCCAGCATCTCGCACCCGGTTTTTTATCGACCTTTGCCTGTCTAGATCCATAGTGTTTAGTTGCATGTCATCTGTTTATACTGGAGTCACCCAGGACAGATTACAATGCTTAATAGTAGCACCTCGAAAAGGATGTGATTCTTCATCACGCACTATGGTCATTGGAATAGGAGAGGTGATTGGTTACACGATCACTATTCCCTGAGATTAAAAATAATCTCTTGCCACCAAGAGAAAATATTAGGATAGAATAATATTTAGGATAGAATATTAGGATAGAATAATATTTTACAGTGGTCATGTCTGCTTTTTCAGAAGCTGTTTTGTTTTTAGGATCGGATTTAATTGTAGTTCATACATAAATTCTCCGTAGGCAAGAGGAAGAGTTCAAAGAGAAAGAAAAAGAGATCGAAAGAGCGAGAATACAAGCGGAAGAGTTCAAGGTTCATACTGATGATCTCCAGGCGAGACTGGACGCCGCCCTGACTGAGAACGGGAAAGTGAAGGACACCCTCACTAAAGAACAACAAGCTGCTATTGAAGCCGAAGAGCAGTGTACCAAACTTGAATCTATGAAATCCAAATTAGAAGATGAAGTGTCGGGCTTGATGGATCAGATAGATGAAGAGCAAGATAACAACTTCAAGATAAGCGCCCAGAAGAGAGCTCTGGAGGCTGAACTCTCGGATGTGAAATCTAACATAGAAATTTTAGAATCGAGTATCAAGACGGTTAGTGTGTGAATATTATTTTCTGTCCTTCTGGTTTTAATATCAGAAGTCAATTCTCCAAACTGCACTGATCTTACCTCATTATATTTCCCACTTTTATGAACAAAATTATTGAACCAGTGCTTTTCCAGAAAGACGCAGATCTGCATAGGAAGGACGAGGCTTTAACTGCTAAAGAGGGGGAATGTGCGAAGAAAGACGAAGAGATGAGAAGATTGGCTGATAAACAGAAGAGTCTGGAAGCTGCCATAACCGATCTTGAAGTGAGCCTTGCGTCCGCTTCCGAGAAAGCAGCCAGTTTGGATAGAGCCAAGAAGAAGGCAGATACTGAAGTCAAACGTAGGTGTTATTATACTTGGCATTGTTTGCTATTTGAAGCACTTTACCGTTAAATGTTCACGATAGATTGAACTGACCTAATTCCCTATGGAATTTCACTATTTCTCATGTCGTTACTTTTGTACTACTCAGGTTTGACCGAGGAGCTGGATAACGAAAGGCTCAACAAAGCTACTTTGGACAAGAACCTGAGGACCAAAGAAACCGAACTCAAAGACACAGTCGCCAAGCTTGAGGATATTTCCAAGTAATGACCATTCTTGTGGCAAATTCTCCTTGTAACATCCCTATAGTTAGCATTTCGTACAAATTCTTATGTTTAATTTAAAATTTGTGATAATAACACGATATTATCTCAGCGCCAAAGCACTTTGCGAGGCAGAGCTGAAGAAGCGCGAAGCTGAGTTGGCTCAATCGAACCAGCTGCTGGAAGAGGAACAAGAGGCCGGTCAGAAGAAAGATAGAAATGCTAAAGATCTGAACAACAAGATCCACGATCTTGAGGAAGAACTTGAGGTAGGATAACAGTTTTTAGGTTCATGCGAATGCAGTGATTTAGATTACAGTGTTTGTACATTTCACCTAGCGGATGAAAATACATGTTGGGTTATTGTTGGCGTAGTGTATCGCAATTTTAAACATAACTATACAGTATACAGTATACAGTATACACCTCGATGTTTAAATTTTATGTCTGTGTACCAAACTGGTACTGACAAGTCCTTCATAAACGCTTTATTTCAGGGCGAAAAAGCCGCCAAAGCCCGAGTAGAAAGACAGTGTAAAGAGCTGGATCGTGAATTACAGGATCTTAATGAGAGGTTGGAAGAAGCTGGAGGTGCTACTGCTGCTCAGGTTAATCCAGTTAAATCTTACTGTTCTGGTTTTACATATGGGCTATCATGATAGTTTAAAGTTTTTACCTAAATTCAGATAGTTTATGTTATCGAAATCAGGCATATAGCGATAAAATGAAAGCGTTTGCAATTGAAATCCGTGAATGACCCATCCATAAGTGACCATCCCGGCCCGTCAGCTGATGTTACTATAGTGTACAAATTTGAAGGAGTGTTACCAGGCAAACCACTCGGCTGTACAGACTCCTGCACAGAGACTATTATTAAGTTTGTAATGAGTTTACCTCTGTCAAACATCATTACATCAGCTATGGCAGGTTCCTGATTGATCTCGAATCTCGGGACACTGACATAAGTTGTTGAAAGTTAACCCGACATTTTCGTTTCGTTATCTTGTATCGTTCTAATGTAGCCTTTCTAGTATTTACACACAACCATGTCGGTGTTAGATTTATCCTATTCCTACAAAGTAATATGAATAACTGGTATTAATTGTCGTCTTTCCCTGGACTGATTCACTTAGTCTTTATTTACTCTTCATGATTTCTCTTGAATTACATGATCGATTTCGTTCATTAATAACTCGATTGATAGATTAATTGACGCTCCAACTTTCTTTAGATCGACGTGAACCGACGAAGGGAGGAGGAGATACAGAATTTGAAGAATGAACTCGAGAACTCCGAAAGGGAACATGGTGAGGCAGTTGATGGTCTCAAGAAGAAGCTTAATGAGACTCAACTTATGTTGGAAGAATCACAGGAGCTCGCCAAGAAGACTAAATTGAAGTGGGTATTCGTTTAAAATACTTTCTAGATTTACCATTCCACTAGATGATACTATTCTAGTGTCGAGTATAATACCTTCTCACAGAATGATTTGAATTAATCCCTTGAAAATAACTTTATTTCTCACGTATCATATCTCCAGGAACGACAAAGACCGAGCCGCTGCTAAGGGTGAGTTTGATGCTCTAAGCGAAGCCCACGACAACCTCCAAAAACAGAAATCAGCGCTGGAGAAAACAGCCAGAACGTTGGACGAACAGTTGGGAGACTCTAATAGTCGTTGTGCTACCATGGAAACAAATCTGAGGGACCTAGCTGATAAATACAACAAGTAAGATATTTTCTAAAGTTACAGTCGATGTTTAGAGGTTTTTCTATTAATAATATAGTAATATACTCGAGTAAATAATGTATATATATATATTTGAATTTTTAATTTAGCGCCATCAATGGTTGATATGAATAGGATGAGGCTTTTTAATTTATTGTCACTAAAACGAAATTTTCAGATTGGTTAAGGAGAACAACGAATTGTGTGCTCGTATCGAGGATATGGAAGTTAAAGAAGTTAACTTGAACCGAAGCAAAAAGGGCCTGCAAAACCAGATCGATGAGCTTAACAGCCAGATCGAAGTCGTTACTTCTGAGAAGAACGGTCTCGCAAATCAGCTGAAACAGGCTGCCTCCGAGATTGACAATCTACAGGAAGAGCTGGAGATGTCTATCAGCGAACGGGAGGACAAGGAGAGAATGCTTGGCCTCGCACAAAACGAGCTGATTGCTGTTAAGGGTGTTTGTGAAAGCGAACATGTACCCAGGATCGAAGAACTTGAAACTGAGAACAGGAAACTCCAGCTGAAGATTGCAGAATTGGAGGATACTGTTGATGAAGTTCAAACGAAGGCCAACCAAGCTGACAAGACGAGACAGCGTCTCACACTAGAGTTGGAGGATACAACTATTGAGCTTGATCGTGTGAAGAACGATCTGGGATCTATGGAGAAGAAACAGAGGAAGGTGGATCAACTGGTGAGCGAATGGAAGGCAAAATACGACCAGGAGACGACAAAGAACGAGGGTCTTGTCAGAGAGATCCAGAAGATCAACACTGATTCTATGAACATGAAGAACTCCAACACAGAGCTTCAAGATGAACTTGATAATGTGAAGCGACAAATGAAGTCACTCCAGGGTGAAAATGCTGATCTTATTGAACAGCTGGAGGGAGGCGGCAAAGCCACTCACGAGATTGAGAAACTGAGGAGAAAGTTGGAGGCAGAGAATGAAGAGCTAAGGAACCAGCTAGAGGAAGCTGAAACTCTTCTGACAATGGAGGAGAACAAGACCTCTAAGCTAACTCTAGAGCTTAGCCAGCTGAAAATGGAAATGGAGAAGAGGCTCGGAGAGAAGGACGAGGAGACCGACAAGGACAGAAAGAATCTGCTGAGACAGATCGACTCTCTGCATCAATCTATCGAGGATGAAACCAAGATTAAGAACGACCTGATGAAAGCCAGGAAGATGGCTGATACTGAGGTCGCTGGACTCCACGATGACCTTGACAATGCCGAGAAAACAATAGGAACTCTAAACAGTAACCTAGGCAAGCAGCAGAAGGCAATCAACGAGCTCCAAACAGCGCTCGAGGACTCTAACAAGAATGGAGAGAACCTCAAAACAGCGCTTATTAAGAGTGACAAGAAGGCCTCTACTCTTGCTAACGAGAAGAGCGATCTCGAAGCGGCAGTTGAGAGAGTCGAGAGACTCCTTAAGAGCATGGAGAACGAGAAAGCAGAGCTCACCGGTCAAGTCGCCAACCTCGAAACTCAGGTTTGTTTTATACAGAGAGTCCAGTGGTTAAAATACTAAATCATATAATTTTGCGATCTGGTGTAATTTTGTTGTTTTATGTTCACAATAACACTCTCACTACATTTCACTTTAGATAACTCTATGTTATATACGGTTTTTACGGTGTAACCGCTTTATATTGATTACATATTTTTGGCAATAATAATAACGATGTACACCCTGCAGCGTAATTCTGTGGAGAGCTCTCGTAAGAAGCTGGATGCAGAATGCCACCAGTTGCGTGACTCAATCGAGGATCTTGAGGAGGAAAAGAGGACTGCTGATACGATGACTCAACGAGCTAACGAGGCCCTTCACCGCACTCAGAGCGAACTAGCTGTAGAACAGGAAGCTAAGAGCAACCAAGAGAGAGCTTGCCAGACTCTTACCAGGAGAATTGTCGAACTTGAGGTAAAGATATATGAGGGCCGAGGGGTTGTCAGGTGTAGTTAATGTTATATATTATTACATTTGAAGATTTGTCACACTTAAGCTTTTGTCTGTGGTACATATTTGCATAATCAGTTCCTTTCAGAGCCAACTCGAGGACTTGGAACAGCAAGCAAGAAACGCTGGCAAGTCCAAGATAGCCGCCCTGCAGAACAAGGTCCGACAGTCTGAAGCTGATCTCGACAACGAGTCTAAGAGGCGCATGGACGCGGAGAAGGTAAGCTTTAAAAAACATCAAAACATCATTAGAAAACTAGATATACATTCATTCTCAATCGAGTTGTTTCTTTAAACATCAACTCAATATTCTACCATGCATAGTTTCGAGATTGTAAGTTATTCTCTCTATCAGGCTGTTAAGAAACTGGAGCGAGTGATCAAGGAGAACGCGTTCAACGCAGAGGAAGATCATAAGACGATCCAAAGACAGCAAGCAACTCTCGACATGAACAACACCAAAATCAAGACACTCAAGCGAAACATGGATGACTCTGTAAGGCTCACAATATAAGCAAAAATTCCGAAATTTCAAATTCTCAGTTTTCCTAGTTTTTTTCCATGTGTATGAGCTGAAACTGTTAACTGATAGACTCTTCTTTCCTCTTCAGGAGACTCAAGTGTCTCAGCTGCAATCCAAGCTGAGGAAGGCTCAAGCTGAGTTAGCAGAGGCCGAGGAGCGGGCGGATCTGGCTGAGAGCTCTCTAAGCAGAGCTGCTGGCAGGAACAGAGCGGCTGCTGGTCGAGTAGCTAGGACGGTAAGTAAAGAACTTGGTTAACAGCTACCGAAGTTAACTTCGGTATCCGCGCTGCTGATCAGTTTTAAGCGCTTTTACTGTCATCTACCTTGGCTAGATTTTTAATTATTTTATCCAGGAGCTCTTTGATTTGGTTAGCCCGACCAAACCTGGATCTGTAAGTGGACTGCTTACTGTGAATTTGAAGCACGTATCCCACGAGCATTTTGCAGCATACACAATTAATGAGGCCCAAATAATGAATGCTTTTATGTTCATATTCATAAAAAAGTACAACAATCAATTTACCGAGAGCATAAGCTTGAACGTTTTTGCATTACTATAACAGCTATGATTGAATCACTTTGGAGGTTTTCAGCATAAAAAAGGCAACATGCAAAGCAACGAAGCATTTTATGTTGTTGAAATTGTAAGAATCAAATGTCTCTATGTTCTCTGTACATTCATAGGCTGTTTTGCTTATCTTTCAAAAGTTTTTTTACCCGGTACTGCAAGCCAAATTGTCTCTGCTAGAGTGGATCCCGTATTTTCTCGAGCCTGCTCGAGCGGATCCCGATTGTTTTTCTAGCACACCGAGCGTACCCACTTTTGAAAGGTAATCAGAGTATTTTTATCATCTTCAGAATTCCCCACTAAGTATGGCCTGTCTTATAGTATATATATATAGTATATAGCGCTGAACATTCCCAATATTTAGGTCCCTGGTGTACGCCACCATTTGTGCAAATTTGTTTTATATATATATTAGGCAATTCCCGTAGTTAATTTGTCGAAGTGAATCTTTTGAGTGGTTTCTCGGTCGTTTAAGTTGAGCCAATATGCACCTGTTGTTTGTTGTTGCACTGCTAGTGCTATTATATGCTCTTTAGTCTTCAAGCTTTACCACAAACGGCACCTTTGCCTTTTTTCAGCCATCATTTCACGCGACAAATCACACATCACATAATGGCACATTTGTCACAAGACATCGTCATAGCAACGTGACATGACATTTGTCACGTGTTACATTTGTCACGTGTTACAGGAGTACGTTCCAAGAAACTCTCGAAATAAGCAGGAAGATGAAGAAGAGGAATAGTAAGTGTGCTGCATGTGTGTGTGTGTGTGTTTCACTAGTTACCATGGTCTTTCAGCATGTGTTATCATGGTAACTGCATGTTTTTTTGTGTGGTAACTGCATGTTTTTTGTGGTCACTGCATGTTTTTTGTGGTAACTACATGGTTTATGTTTATGGTCATTGCATGTTTTTTGTGTCTACGTTCACGGCATCTTTTCTGAGTTTTCAACTCAAGATATTTTATTATTAAGGGACACATTTTACATGGTTTGCTGGGCTGCAATCCAACAAAATTAGGTTAAATA
The DNA here is from genome assembly GCF_026151205.1 of Bolinopsis microptera. Classification (NCBI taxonomy): domain Eukaryota; kingdom Metazoa; phylum Ctenophora; class Tentaculata; order Lobata; family Bolinopsidae; genus Bolinopsis; species Bolinopsis microptera. The sequence continues at coordinate 9,169,797 of NC_087074.1, forward strand.
CTTGTAGTGGGAGCTTTCTAGTTGTTAATCGCTAAAAGTAAAATATTAGTTTGGTTCGAGTTCAATAGAATATCTAACACAGGTGCCTTGTCAAATAAGTTGATTTAACACAGAGTTCAAGATTTTGACATAAGATTCTCTGACTACTCGTGTTTTCAGTTATAAATTTTCGAAGCACTTTTGTGATTAACTCTTCATTCATAAAAAAAGATATTACGTCTTGAAAATTAAGCTTTTAAACTTATTGTTGTGCATGTCTGTTCAGAAGTGGCAATACCACCTCGCACTAACCTCCCTCCTCCCAGAATACCACCCCACACTAACCTCCCTCCTCCCAGAATACCACCTCGCACTAACCTCCCTCCTCCCAGAATAACACCTCACACTAACCTCCCTCCTCCCAGAATACCACCTCACACTAACCTCCCTCCTCCCAGAATACCACCTCACACTAACTTCCCTCCTCCCAGAATACCACCTCACACTAACATCCCTCCTCCCAGAATACCACCTCGCACTAACCTCCCTCCTCCCAGAATACCAGCCCACACTAACCTCCCTCCTCCCAGAATAACACCTCACACTAACCTCCCTCCTCCCAGAATACTACCTCACACTAACCTCCCTCCACCCTGCCACCCAGAATACCACCTCACACTAACCTCCCTACTCCTAGAATACCACTTCACACTAACATCCCTCCTCCCAGAATACCACTTCACACTAACCTCCCTCCTCCCAGAATACCACCTCACACTAACCTCCCTCCCAGAATACCACCTCACACTAACTTCCCTTCTCCCAGAATACCACCTCACACTAACCTCCCTCCACCCAGAATACCACCTCACACTAACCTCCCTCCTCCCAGAATACCACCTCACACTAACCTCCCTCCTCCCAGAATACCACCTCACGCTAACCTCCCTCCTCCCAGAATACCACCTCACACTAACCTCCCTCCTCCCAGAATACCAACTCACACTAACCTCCCTCCTCCCAGAATACCACCTCACACTACCTCCCTCCTCCCCCAATACCACCTCACACTAACCTTCTTCACAGAACAGCAGCAGTGGTGGGTCGTACAGTGGGAAACTCCAGAGAATGGGCAGCACCAGCTCTACCTCGGGCACTCCTCCCCTAACTCGCACCAGCTCTAACTCGAGCACTAAAGGATAAACTACTGCATGAGGAGCTCTGAATCCTACTTATATATCTACTTTATCACTCGCTACATGCTCCACGAATACCATTGATTTGGACGTATGCTTTTCTCGGAAAAAGTGTATTTTTTATAGTTTATTACTAACTATTGCTTTGTTGAAAAAGATTCAATTAAATATGTAGCTACAATTTTGAAGAGAAATGTTATGAATATGAATTGCTATGATGTACTTTGTTATTTTCTGATATGCCAGTAATGCCGAATGCTTATGTATCAATAAAATTTTAAATATTAAAATATGGAATGGAGGTTCACTTCTTTTCATGTCACTCTAATTAGCGTTTTGAATTTAAACCAGTTTTGTTAAGTTGTAAATCGTCGAATATGGAATTTCTTAAATCTTTTGTTTAAAGTGAGGTATGGACTTTTATGCGACCAACTATTTTAAGAGAATAAGTTTGGCTTTGTTTCAAGACAATGACTACATGTTAATTTCTACACCTTTTTAATTTCAAGCATCGTGGGATTTAGGCCCAAGATCCATTAATTATGGACTTTTATATACATGTTGATTTTGGAATTTATAATTTTATTAAATTCACTCTTATTTAGAAAATTTGAAAGAATTTTTTAATTGAAAATCAGTCCTATTGTCCGATCAAATTTCCATTGTTATAATACATAGTATCAAATATAGAATAGTGACCAAAGCCTATAACATATAAAAAAGGGTTCGCGTCTGGAAAAGTAGTCATAGTCTATCTAATAAGCGTCATAATTTGGCACAATATTTTGTCTCCGATTTTGATAAATTTGGTTACAAAAGTTGCCTCTAAGTATGAATAATACAAATTCACCGTGCAGAACGATAGCGTCGAGCTGTATGTTATGTGGGCATCCTGTGTATTGCAAGTGAGTAAAAAGGACGAAAAGTTGATAATTTTCCCCTTAAAATACCTAACTTCTAAAAGTAAAATATCAAATATTTAATTGTAATAAACTTGGCCAGATAAGACGCAACTTAACTTGTAGTATCAATGTTAATCATAATATTTGAAGGACCAAATAAAATTAAAAACTCACACAACACAAGTGTTCAGGTTCAACAATTTTAAAGATGATGTCCCTTTAAATCTTAAAATATTAGTATCAAAAGTTTCGTCTCGCTGAGCTGATTATTAACGGGTGATACTTTGACACGCTGTAACCCCTTTTGATCGCGCGCGCGGCCGGCTGGCGTGAGGCCAGGTATACAACGTGTAGCAAGTGATACTCCTAAAATATGGACCGTCGACGAATCCAACTCGGCGCGCGTCCTGGTAGGTAAGTAGGTTATAAACCTACAAAGCTGATTATTGATTGACGATGTCAACCCATCGAGATCGTTGCTCTGCGAATGGCGAAGCAGAGCAACGACGAACGAAGCAAGAATGCTAGTTTGCGCGGCGCATCGAAGCGGCGAAGTCCTCCAAAGCTGATTATACGACTTTATATTAATTAACAATTATTTAAAAATAATTGAAACTGTGGACGTTGTATAGGCTAAAATAAAAACTACGAGAATTGCAAAATGTGTGTAAAAAAAGCGCGCGCGGCGACCAAGCGCCGCGAAGCATTTTTAGCAAAAATTGCTGCACGGTGGAATTAGTTTATTTACAAAATTTTACTCACAAAATTGTATTCTCAAAATTTTACTCACAAAATTGTATTCTCAAAATTTAATTCACAAAATTTATCAAAATCGGAGAAAACGTTTGTGCCAACTCATGAACTCATGTGTCATGGCGCTTATTAATATTACAATTGGACTATCAGCTAGTTAGTGTTACACTTGTAGCGCGATGCACTACTGGGTCGCGCGCGCATCAAATAATGCTTCTCGCAACCTTCGGTAGATCGGCGAGATGCACCACTGTGCCTCACCGAGCTGCAAAGGATTGACATCGTGAATCAAGTGTTACACTATCAGCTAGTTAAGTGTACATTTCACCTATACTATGTACTAGCCATGAGTTTATGCGTACTGCGTGACTGGTGACGTTGTTGGAGGACTTCGCCGCTTCGACGCGCCGCGCGAACTAGCATTCTTGCTTCGCATCGTCGTCGATCGTTGCTCTGCTTCGCCAGACCATTAACAATCACAATGGTCAACGCGTATACACATGGCTATGTGAACTGGTGAAGCACATGTTTCGGCGGTCGCGCACTACTGTAAGCGGGAAGGCTCTGTGCAGTTGCGCGCGTGTCTTTACTGCGCAATGCACGCCGCGCGCAACTGCTACAAACTGCTAATAAAGCTGCTACAAACTGCCACTAACTGCCACTAACTGCCATGCCACAAACTGCTACTAACTGCTGCAAACGGCGTGCGAATGCGTGGGCGCGATTGCAGCAGTTAGTAGCAATTTGTGGCATGGCAGTTACTGGCAGTTTGTAGCAGTTAGTAGCAGTTTGTAGCAGTTTGTGGCAGTTTCTTTGCACTTTGCGTGTCATGTGAGGTGAGTTAACGGACGCGGAAGAAACCAACAATCAATAATGTTTGCCTCATGTATTGGAACCGTCAAACTTGAAGAATTGAAAACAGCAAAGCAGCTAATTGGAGCGCGCGCGCGCGCGTCCGTAGGTTTAGTTTGAGGTTGTGACCGTACATGCATAATACAACTTACAACTTAGGGCCTTAATAAGTTGATATTTTACGAGAATCACCCGTTAAAACTATCCAACTTCATCAATAGACGCGCGGTGCCAACTCTTTCGTATATATCATATATATCGTAGCTCTGCAACGACATACACCGCGCCGCAGCAATTGGCAATGCAACTTGCTTCGGAAGCAAGCATGGCATCAAGCTTGTAGTGCGATGCGTTACGCGCCACACACTCAATTATACAACAACAACAACAATGGCGAACCTAGTAAGCTAGGATCGAGTTGTCATACGTTGTATGACCCGCCGCGCACGAGTGCGCGGCTCCCCTGTATCGTAGAAACTCTACAGTGGTAGTGAAGCGACTGTGGGGGTCATCACGTGATACAAGGATCGAGGGGCCGATCTCCTTTTCTTTTGCGGTGCGGCCACGGTCCTTTTGTAGGTTTACAACATACCAGGACGCGCGCCGAGTTGGACTCGTCGACGGTCCAATATATGGAACAGATATTTTACGAGTATCACCCGTTAACGGTCCTTTCGGTACAGATTTCCTTGCAGCATAGTCGGGACTTGACCATTGTTAATGATCTGGCCCGGCGCGCGCTACTTCGTAGCCCGTGCTTTTGAGAAGAAAGCGGCACGCGCTACTTCGAAGAAATTTAGACGAGTATCATCCGTCAAAGTCGGGACGCAACCCCAGGCATATGCACTCAATTATCAATTATGCTTCTCGCTAGATCGTCGAAATGCGCTACCGTGCCTTGCCGAGCTGCGATGAATTGACATCGTCAATTAATATATATTAATATATATAACATCAGGCATGATGTTCTAAATCATAAATACGTGTTAGGGATCGATAAACCAGTATCAATTATAGCCTTGCGCGCGTTCGAAAGATTTGTCAGATCAGATCAGCTAGATTGCAGCCAGATCTCTAATTGCTTTATGGTTAAAATTGATTAGCTAGTCTGAAGTCAGGGTTTGAACTATTTGTCAGAGTTCTTTTATTTTTTATAAAAGGGTCGGGTAATACTTTCACCTAGCCACTAGTCTAGTCTACGCGTACTGCGTGACGCGCTTGTTTCAAGCGACAGGGTTGTAACGCGATGCACTACAAGCTGGGCCGGCAGCGCCGAGCATCAAATAATTCTTCTCGCAACCACAAATTGACTTCGGTAGATCGGCGAAATGCACCAGGCCACTGGGCCTCACCGAGCTGCGAAGGATTGACATCGTGAATCAAGCGAGAGGGCTCTGGATAGAGCAAGGTAATATTTGTAAAATCATTTGTTTGTATTTGTAAATAAATATTATTGACTGATCGAGTGCATACAGTCCGACAGCTGCAACATCAAGATGGGCTTCATCCTGTGTGTTGGTCTTCCATGAGAATGAGCTTGGTTGGACTGGCAGGAGTGCTAGTTCTATCCTTACGTCTTTACACTTTCAACTTTGCTTCTCGGAGGAAGAAAGCAGCAGTGTATCTTATGGCATTGTGGCGCATGGAAAAGTATCCACCTAGTTTGTGGCTCTTGAACCAGTAACTGTTTGTATACACGTTGATAGTATAACTTATTGATTCACGTTGTGAATTATTTTTCACAGAAAAGAGGTACACAACATGTAAATTTTTTTTTTTATTTTTTTTTTTAAGTAACTTTCAAACTACAAGTTTCCATCATATAGTCTTTATCAAAAAGCGTTGTCAGCTTTTGGATTGCTACACGTTGTATACCTCTTATCTTAGAAAGGACAGTCCTGCTTCGCGTGCGAAAAGGGGTTTGCAACGTGTATCAACTTTTGGAACAAGTTGCAATTTTTTATTATTTATGATGAATTGTCGATTTGTTTTAGTACTTGTTTTCTTCAATTCATTATGACGACAATTTCACAGACTAAGCTGTGGAAAATACAGGAATGTAATATAGTTAAACCTTAGCCAAGAAAAAATTGTGAACATTTAAATTTATGTTTATCATATTATTTTTAATAACATTTAAATCTAATTGTATACGATATTCAAACTTCGACATCATCAAATTAACAAACTATCTTTAGCCAGGAATCAAGAAATATCATCAGGTGATGCTAAAAAGACTTATTCCATCGTTAATAAGTTGCTCAATAAAGAAAAAGTTAGTACTACTACACCTTCTTGCTCTTCAAATCTTGAGAGTGCTAACAACTTTGCACAGTTCTTTAAATCAAAGGTCGACAACATATACAACAACATTTATTTAGAACAACAATCCCAAGATTCTCCTAACTCAGATGAATTTGTTCCTCTTTCTAATAGCCCAAAGATAGTACAATTCCGTCATGTGTCTGATGAAGAACTAGTAAGCATCATAAAGAATATGTCTAACAAATTCTGTGATCTTGACCCCATACCTACAAAGATTCTCATCAAGTGTCTCCCAGAACTCCTTCCTCTGATCTCATTTATAGTCAATGAATCATTAGTTAAAGGTGAGTTTCCTATAAAACTTAAGGAGGCTCTCATTCGTCCAAGTTTGAAGAAACGTGGCCTTGACGGTGAATCTCTATCTAACTATAGGCCTATTAGCAATCTCTCATTCTTGTCAAAAATCATTGAGAAGTGTGTATCTATACAGCTCACCAGTTATCTTGAGGATAACAACCCCAGTGGCAAATAGTCAGGCGTCCAGGAATTTAACACCTAGTCAAAATTTGTTGATAACCGGTAAAAAAAGATTCTTGTGGAAAAAATATTCACATTAATTTAAAATTAAATCAAAATTGGTCGCTCTCAGGGCTAACGCGATGTTACATCATTTTATCGACTCGAAGTTCGAATCGAGCGCATTCCTAGATTCCATGACTATTTCTTACCTATAAGATTGCTTGACTATTTTTTGCGCATTCAGACACCAAAAAACGCGCAGAAAACGCGAGCTATCCATTCCTCCTTCCTCAACATCCCGGAATATGAAAAAAATAGTCATGTAAAATAGTCATTTGAAATAGTCATGCAAAATTTCAGCTCTGATACGCTAAAATATCAAGTTAATCTTAAACAATCGACAATCTAATATGAATCCTCCCAATCCTCCCAGCCATATTAACTGGTGAACGGTGTAAATATAGAGCGGTATTTTAAAATGTAGCATTCAAAATTTTATGGATTCAAGTTGGCTCCTTTAGTCTAGATTCATTTAGAAAATTCTCGAAGTTCGAGTAATACAGTATTCTCAGGGTTTGGCGCTTAAGGAAGCTTCACATCCGAGACCGATTTCCACGAATCAATTTAATATTGTAGCTACAAGTCAACAACAGTGCAAGTGGGAAAGAAGTGAATCTAGCCATTGCTACTATATCAGGGGAACTCGTGTGTTCTAGGCTTAAGCAAGCTTCACATCCTAGATCATCTAGAGTACAGTGCAGACAACCCCCTCCATTATACATCCCTATCCCGCTTTAAGTCCGAAGTTTATCATTGTTTATTGTCCAATATTGTATCTAACCTGGCAGAAGCAAGCTTCAGATCCTAAGTCAGGCCATAAATATCGACACAAGGTCGATGCCACTTTCAGAGTAGCGAATCGTTCATCATGCTGATGAGAGTCTAATCTTTGAACCTCGATCCACCGATTATGTATGAAGAATAGTAAGGAGATTTCTGTGGGCTAGGCTCTATACTTCTTTTAAAAAATATTTCCTTGCGTTTCAAATAAATTAAAGAATTCTCAGAAATTTTTTATTTAATTTCAAAATTTGCAATTGCATATTCATCCGGTAATTATTCTAATGGATACGCTAAGCATTTCAAACTAATCTTGACCTGGGAGAAGAGCTGACCAGTGACAAGTCGGCCGCAAAGCGGCCGAAAAATATATAGCCTTTTTTTCTTCCCAAAATGGATTCCTAGTCATATTTAAAATTTATTCCACTGGGATAACAACTTGCTTTCTAAAGTTCAGTCCGGCTATAGGAAGTTTCATAGCTGTGAAACTGCAACAACCAGAATCCATAACGACATCTTGATAACTATTGACAAGAAAACTAAAGTTGTTCTTTTACTTCTAGATTTGAGTGCTGCCTTTGATACTGTCAATCACCCAAGATTAATCAAGAAGCTAAGATCTGCTTATGGCATTACAGGCATTGCTCTTACATGGATCAGGTCCTACTTGGCTAACCGTTCATTTTGTGTCAAAGTCAAGGATTCGTCTTCCTCAGCAACTGTTCTTGAGATAGGTGTGCCACAAGGTTCAATCCTTGGCCCCCTGCTATTCATATTGTACACCAAAGATCTTGAGAACATTGCAAGTATGCATGGGTGCTGTATTCATTTGTATGCTGATGACACCCAGCTGTATTTCACTCTTGATTCTGATGACCCATCACAGCTAGAGCACAATATGGAACACTGTATGTCTGATATCAAGAAATGGATGACAAACAATTTCCTTCAACTGAATTCTTCTAAGACTGAAGTCATCGTTATATCCTCTAAATTTGACTCAACAAATATTCCAGCCTCTCTACAGATTGTTAAGGATCAAGAGCCACATGTTGTTAGTGGAACTGTGAAGAGTCTTGGGCTGTATTTGGACAGTTATCTTTCAATGAGTGATCAGATTACGTCAGTGGTTCAAGCATGTAATATTCAGATCAGAAATTTGTGGTTTATTGCATCAAAACTGTCTTTTAACCTTAAGATTCAGCTTGTTCATGCTCTAGTACTCTCTAGAATTGATTATTGCAATAGCGTATATTTTGGACTGAGCTCTTATGATTTAAGTCGTTTACAGAAGGTGCAAAATTCTGCTGTAAGATTTATTTTCGGGAGAGGAAGAAAGGCACACACTACTCCACTACTTAAGAAAGTTCATTTTCTACCAGTTAGATTTAGAATAGATTTTAAGATTGCCCTACTTGCCTACAAGTGTTTAAATAATATAGCTCCTCCTTACTTAAAAGAGTTGATATTTCCTAGGCAGCAAAGTTTTAAAAATGTACGTCTTGATAATGATTATTTTTACCTTAGTTTTCCGCCCTCTCCTAACTATGTAAACACAGAGAAAGCTTTTAGTCACTGTGCAGTTACAGTATTTAATTCCTTGCCATACGACATAAGATCAGCTGAGTCAGTTACATCTTTCAAGACCAAACTTAAAACATACTTCTTTTCTCTAGCATTTGATTGATTTTGCATTTACATAGGTAAAATGAACTTGTCATGTCTAATTTTCAATTAAACTAAGCTCAGTTAATGTAAGAGCCGCTTTAGAAAGCACTGGAGTTTATCTCCAGGATTAAATTATATCGAGTTATATGATTCAGCTATAAGGCGGTTTATAAATGTTGTATTTATTTATTATTATTATTATGTTACTTAAAGTGAGTGTCCCGATGGATTTTGGAAGGCACCTGATAGGATCCCCGACTCACAGCAACCTAAAACTAAACACAAGTGAAGGAGGTGAGGTACGAGCCAGTTCAGTGATCCTATCCTTCAACAGCCCCGTCATTGATCACATGACAACCATCCTTCACATGACCAGTGTGGACATGTTGGAGTTCAGTAAAGCTGCTGTTCAGCTGCTTGTTGATGCTGCTTACTCTGGAACTGCAGAGGGGATAACCAAGGAACTCTTCAGGGATATCAATAAGATAGCAAATGTGTTTGAATTGTCTTGGTTAGCTGAAAAGTGTGCTGAATATTTCACTGAAGTAGCTGACTCGGTTAAAACACCGTCTTATACAGAACTGCTTTATTTATTTGAAGAGGCAGGTTTTGTTTATGAGAAGCTGAAGATAAAAGATTATCTAAATCTTACCATCAAAAAGATTGAAATAATGAAGTGGAAAAAGGAGTTTATAGACAGGTATCTTGAGAATGCAGACAAGTTATCTACACAGAAACTAGACATGGTGATAGAGCTAGCTGGTTCTGAAGTTAACTGTGTTGTACAAACTCTAACTAATCAGTTATCAGAACAGTTAAAAGTTCAGGGTTCAAGTCTTTCTGTTTCTTGTCAGTATTTTCTGGAAAATTCTAATTTGTTTCTCTGTAAAAAGTCTGATGAAGTTTTGTTTGACCACTTATTTGATATTCTTGGGGAGCTTCCAGACGAAAGAATAAGATGGACTTTTGAGCTTCATCGCAAAAGTTGTAAAAATAGAACTGAGTTGGCTCATAGTTCTGATGAATTAAGAGGATCCAGCTCAACAACAGTATCTAGATGTAACATTATACCGAACTTGTACCATGATATGGATATGAACATGTCATTTAATCTGTTGCTTGACTGGCTGTCTGTGTCTGAGGATGTTACCAGTTTGATGATGGCTATAGAAGCTGTGTACACATGGAACAGATACCGGTACTATTATTGTAGAAAGATCAATAAGAAGAGTTGCAATGTTGACTTTTCTGCTTTGTCTGCTAGACTAACAGACCTAGTAGAAAGGCGAGGCTGGTCTCTTTTACCGTCCTACTTCACGTATTATGAGTATGATTTAGGTCTAAAGAATAACGAAGGTGAACAGGGGAGGTATAGTTTAAAACAATTCTGTACAGCTAATAAACAGGATACCTCATACGTTACCGTAATTCCCTGTATTAAATGGTGTACAAACCCACTGAGTTCAATACACTGTAGAGACTCCAAGATGATCTTCCACTTCCAACACCCGTCAGTAACATCTTGTAGTTTAACTGGTAAATGTGGGTTTATTCTAAAAACAGTCCCCAGTGAAGCCGCATTGTGGACCTTGAGACTGTGTACTGATAAAGAAGATTACCTGGGTGAAACTGTGCACTTTCATGATGAGATAAGAGCAGAGAAAATGCATGTTTTTATTAGTGACATTAATAACGAACTATTGCCAATAACGTGGTTAGGTTGCCTTCATGTTAAAGATGCTCATAAAGATATATACGTCTGGGAGAGAAACTATCTTAAAATTGATTTTGAATCAAACAACTTTCAAGTTATGTATAATAGTAAATTTGATTGATTTTGCATTTACATAGGTAAAATGAACTTGTCATGTCTAATTTTCAATTAAACTAAGCTCAGTTAATGTAAGAGCCGCTTTAGAAAGCACTGGAGTTTATCTCCAGGATTAAATTATATCGAGTTATATGATTTAGCTATAAGGCGGTTTATAAATGTTGTATTTATTATATTTCAACGGCTTAGTGGCTCAGTTGGTTAATCCGGGCCTGGTATTGCTTGAGGTACCAGGTTCGATTCCCGACTCTGCCACTAGCCGTGGGGTGAGCGTCGTCGACGCTCAGCTAAGGATCCTGAGTGGTCTATGCAGCCCCCCGGTCCACTCAGCCAAATACTCGAGAAATCGGGTGTGAGGGTTAAATGAGGAGCTGCCCATTGCAGCAAAGTCTCGGGCGAAGAAAGTATGGTACACACTACCTTAACCGTCACTGGCCTAATGTATAATTGAATCCTTCGGCTTCCTGTAATTGGCTGGTTACACACTTGTGTAACAATGTGGCTGTTGGAATGTCCGAAGTAAAATAAGAGTTGAGATTATAAGTGATAGTTAATGCTTGTGATCTCATTGTTGGTTTGTAGACAAGACAAGTTTTGTTCTAGAAAACTAGAAGTGTACTTGTTTACCAAGTTGAGGTTCCTCCAGTAACAAAGAGGACTGTAATTATCAGCTGCAGAATTAATATTCTGTTCCTGATCTCATGATAACTTATTTTTCCAACCTTCTTGTTATGTTAATGTTTGTAAGCTCTACCAGCTGTACACCACTACATTACACCTTATAATCTAGAATATTGATATGAGTCTTTATCTGATTGAGTAGACTTCATGTTAGCATGGGAGCAAATGTTAAAAAATTGTAACATTACTTTTGGAATTGGATTGATTTTTGTACCTACAAAATTTATACTTGATTACAGTTGATTACGGAGGGGGGTAAAAATTGCTAAAATATTGATTACGTAATGTGTGAAGGACCCCTGGCCCTTACTAACATTTTTGATGATCTTATGTACCATCATGTTTTGATTCGATTTGATAGATGTGGTCAACAAACTTTCATATTCTTCATGGTAGAAGGGACACCAAGCTTTGCTTGTATAGTGTAGAGCAGTAATAATCCACTCATATGAATATTTTCATGAAGTCTTTCTTCCTTTGATCACTTATACTATGTTTCATTCTGTTTTTTGTACCACCCACATGCCACTTTTAAGTTATAGTTAGGAAATTGCCCAGTACAGGAATACCCCAAATTAAGTGCGTGATTTTTAATCAATTGTAACCTCAGTTGGGATGGATATTTTGATGCGATTGAAACTGGCTATCAAAGTATTACTATTAGCTGTATCTAATATGATACTCCCTGTGACCACACGCTCTAAAGTGTAATATAAATTTAATGTGATATTTGTTCAGGAAGGTAAAGATGAGTGAGTACGAAGGACCACCCAGTGTCAGTTTGTCTGCCCCTTCCTTGGCTGACCTCCAGTCTGTACCCACACCTGGACCTTCCTACTATGGTCTCAACTCTCCCGCAGCTTTCACTCCCTCCACACCTATGGACCACGGTATAGAACCCACCATTCAGAACATTGTCTCTACAGTCAACTTGGGCTGTAGACTTGATCTCAAGCAGATTGCGCTGCATGCAAGGAATGCTGAGTACAATCCAAAACGATTTGCAGCAGTGATAATGAGGATAAGAGAGCCGCGGACCACTGCGTTATTGTTCAATAGTGGCAAGATGGTCTGTACAGGGGCCAAGAGTGAAGACGAATCCAGACTTGCTGCCCGAAAATATGCGAGGGTTGTTCAGAAATTAGGTTTCCCTGCCAAATTCACCGAGTTTAAAATTCAGAATATGGTAGGCAGTTGTGATGTTAAATTTCCAATTAGACTTGAAGGGCTATATGCACAACATGGACAGTTTTCTCATTATGAGCCTGAGTTATTTCCTGGGCTTATTTACAGAATGTTGAGACCAAAGATTGTTCTCCTGATATTCGTGTCGGGAAAAGTTGTACTAACGGGAGCAAAAGACAGACAAGATATAAATGCTGCATTTGAATGTATTTATCCCATCTTGAAGAATTTCCGGAAAAAATAATCTCATCAGAGAAGTTTACCTGGATTTTCTGATGATCTGTACAAAACATTTTTTTGTTTACAATATCATGTAAAGCTCAGATAACAAACAAGAAAGGGATAAATCTGAAGCAATCACATTTTCAAATGGATAAATTTTAATTGAACTGAGGGTGATTAAATCATATAAAATAAATAGTTCTTTTATTTATTTACGAGACAAACGTATTTCCTGTTTCAGCTTAATCATTCCCCTGTAATTTAATCTAGGTTCTTCCATTCGATGAAAATGGTTTAATTGTTGTTTTTGAGTACCAGTCCAAAATTAGCACAAGTGCTCCTAGTAGCTACAACTTATATTGCACAATGCATGTATTGTGTATGGTTAACAGTTTTATTTGATTTCTATTGATCTGCAGACGATAGATCAAAGTTTTAAAGTTTTTGCTGACCAATAGAAATTATTGTTATATTGCAGTAAAGATTTTTAATGCTGAGTAATGGTTATTCTGCATTGCTCTTTATGGAAAAATTGACATTTGAACTTCGTATCTACGCATTTTGGGGATTCTTATATTTTGTTTGTGTTGATATGAAGATTGAAGAATGATGGATCGATAGTTAACAATAGATATTCAAATATTCTGGATTAATGAGCTTCAGTTCCTGTGGCATACAATGCCAAGTCCATAAAGGCATCTGTCCAGTAGTTGTGTATAAACTGAAGATGTGCAACAATGTTGTTTCCTCTTGTCCTTGATACATATTTTGCATAATTTTAGTTCATCCATCATCATTCTCCTAACATTAACATAACATTAACATAATGTAGCTATGATAGCTATTTTATAAAATGAGGTCTGATTGGTTTGCTAGCGGATGTTCTAAGCATTAGTCCTTATATATAGTCTGTCTTCTTAATTCGACTATTAGAACCCATTAGTCCTCATGTAAGTAGACACCAATAAGTTTTTTATAGTAGACGAATTCTATAATATGATCCCCAAAGTGCAAATTGGAAGTTTGAAGTTATATCCATTAAAAGCGTATTCAATTATGTCAATTTGTTTTATTTTTATTTATTAGTCTGATGTTTCCCAAAATTGACTTTAAAAAGTAAATAGATGATTTTGAAATTTGAATGTACAACTTAAGACGCAGTGAACATATCATACTGAATGAGTAAGTTTAAACCAAAGCTTTGGAAATAATGTAACTGCTACACCTACGATCCAGTAGTCAGTAAATGATAAGTAATATTCCAGGTGTATTAAATGAATGAGGGGGGACTAAAGGACAGACATCGGAGAGAGTTAAAAGAGCTACAAGCAAAGATCCAAGCTGTTAAAAAGTCAGTTCCAAAAGGAGACAAGAAAGCAAAGAAAAAATCAGTCGAAGAAATCGCGTTACTGCAGAAAGAGCTATCTGATAGACATGAGCGGGAGCTGAAAGAACTTGAATCTTTGTCAAATGAAGTTGAACATATAAATTTAGAAGAAGGCCACAAAGCTGGTGTTGTGGGAGAACAACACGATGAGTCTGTAAAGAAGATGAGTAAATCAGAGAAAAGAAGAGAAGCTAAAGCTGCAGCAACCCAAAAGAAACTAGAGCAGATCTCTGAACTGAGCTCTGAAGTAACCAAGCGCTCCACCGAACACCTCAAGATCACAGAGCACCTCAAATCTTATAATTTATCAGTGTACGAGATAGCAGCAGACGGTAACTGTATGTTCTACGCGCTACAGCACCAGCTACAAGACCGGGGGTTACCACAAAGTGTGAACGATCTACGCGAGACTGCTGCCAACTACATGACCCAACACCAGGACGACTTTTTACCCTACTTAGTGCACCCTAAAACGGGAGACATGTTGAGTTTGGAGGAGTTTGCTACTTACTGTCGGGAGATTAAAACTGATGGGGTGTGGGGTGGGATGCACGAGGCTCACGCTATCAGCTCATCACTTAAAGTACCCATCAAAATACTTCAGGCGGATGTACCTCCTATTGTTTTTGGTGAGGGGTACGTGCAGGAGCCAGTTATCCTGCTTTATTATAAACATAAGTACGGTTTGGGAGAACATTATGATTCGATAACGCCGTGCAGGTAGCACAACTCACTCATTTCTATTATAGATTGGCATGTCCTGTTTTGTTTTCAGCTTTATAGTTATGCTTTCGCTTTTCAATTATAGTCATATTTTTGGTGGAGAATTTGTATATGGGTCATAGATGTGAATATTGGGAAAAAAACGAGCTAAGCACTGATTCTACTATTACCATTTTGCTTTGTATTTGAATAGGTTTTAGGATATTTGAATAAGGTGGTTAGATATCTTAGTTTAATTATACTCTGAGGAACTCTTTAATGTTAACTCTTTAATGCAGTTAAAGTTGATTGAAACCACAATAGAAATACAATTTCATCGTTTTATTTTACTGTGCTCGTCAACGAAATTAGTCGAATTATGGTCAGGAAGCATCGAGTAAGTTCAACCAAAAAATATAGAAACTGGAAAGTTGGGGGGGGGGGGGGGGGGGGGGGTCCAACCCGATGTCCGATATGAGGGTTGATGAGGCCAAAATCGGAATCGGAAAAATCGGAAAAATCGGAAAATTGAGAAATTTACTGAATCAATCTCTAAAAGCTCTCAGAAGTGATATAATTTAACCAGAACCCCTACATATGCTATGTATGCTATATGAAAACGAACCAATTGGACATTCCAATAGTATGTTTTATGTGTATTTCCACTGCAGGGGCGCTAGTATGCTCACTACTAGTTGGAGTTATCATGCAATGTACTCCCAGACCCGAGTGCTTTGGTCTCTTGTGAGATCGATTGTTTCTGCTCATTGATTCTATCCATGTTACTTGTTATTATCATGTATTAGTACAACACTAGGTACCGGGTTATATTTTTTGGTCCAGTCTTAAAACATACCATAATATCACTAGTACACTGCACCTTAAATGTATAGTCAAGTACATTTGTATCGTAACACATGCTTGGCTGGGGGATCATGTTTTGTGTCCGTTCGGTATATTTTCAAAACGGACAAAAAGTAGGGCGGACAAAAACAGACAGAACATTTAGATGTCCTCCTCCTCCCTAGTCTTCCTCCTCCTTCTTATCAGTCCTCCTCCTCCTCCTAAGTCTTCCTCCTCCTCCTGAGACTTTCTCCTCCTCAGTCCTCTTCAGTCCTCTTCCTGACTCCTCGTCCTCCTCCTTCTCCTTAGATCTCCTCACCCTCCTCACCCTCCTCCTCAGTTCCCTTCTCCTCCTCCTCCTCCTCCTCATCCTCCTCCTCCTCCTCACTTCTCCTCCTCATCCTCCTCCTCCTCAGTCCTCCTCTTAGTCGTCCTCCTCCTCCTGAGTCCTCCTCCTCATCCTCCTCCACCTCCTGAGTCCTCCTCCTGAGTCCCCCTCCTCAACCTCCTCCTCAGTCATCCTCCTCTTCCTCCTCAGTCCTCCCCAGTCCTCCTCCTCCTCCTTCTCCTCCTCATCAGTCCTCATCCTCTGTCCTCCTCATAATCGTCCTTATCCTCGTCCTTATCCTCCTCCTCAGTCCTCTCCCAGTCCTCCTCCTCATCCTCCTTCTCCTTCTCCTTCTCCTCTTTCTTTTCCTCCTAATCGGTCCTCCTCGTCCTTAGTCCTCGTCCTTTTCTCGTCCTCCTCAGTCTTCCTCCTCAGTCCTCCTCAGTCCTCCTCCTTATCATCCTCCTCATCATCCTCCTCATCATCCTCCTCCTCAACAGTCCTCCTCCTCCTCCTCAGTCTCCTCATCCTCCTCCCCAGTCCTCCTCAGTCCTCCACCTCCTTCTCCTACTCCTAAGTCCTCCTTCATCAGTCCTCATCCTCAGTCCTCCACTAGTTGTCCTCGTCCTTAGTCCTCCTCCTTTTCCTCCTCCTGAGTCCTCCTGAGTCCTCCTCCTCCTCCTCCTCCTCATCAGTCCTCCTCCTCCTCTTCAGTCCTCCTCCTGAGTCCACCTCCTCATCCTCATCCACCTCCTGAGTCCTTCTGAGTCATCCTCCTCTTCCTCCTCCTCCTCCTCCTC
Source organism: Bolinopsis microptera (assembly GCF_026151205.1). Classification (NCBI taxonomy): domain Eukaryota; kingdom Metazoa; phylum Ctenophora; class Tentaculata; order Lobata; family Bolinopsidae; genus Bolinopsis; species Bolinopsis microptera. The sequence continues at coordinate 9,186,750 of NC_087074.1, forward strand.
AATATCCTCCTTATCCTACTCCTTCTCAGTCCTCCTCCTTCTCCTCATTCTCCTCCTTATCCTCCTCCTCCTCAGTCCTCCTCCTTCTCCTCCTCCTTCTCCTTTTCCTTCTCCTCCTAATCAGTCCTCTTCCTTAGCCCTCGTTATCATCCTCCTAGTCCTCGTCCTTAGTCCTCGTCCTCATCCTCCTCAGTCCTCCTCCTCCTTATCATCCTCCTCATCATCCTCCTCATCATCCTCCTCCTCAACAGTCCTCCTCCTCCTCCTCAGTCTCCTCATCCTCCTCCCCAGTCCTCCTCAGTCCTCCACCTCCTTCTCCTACTCCTAAGTCCTCCTTCATCAGTCCTCATCCTCAGTCCTCCACTAGTTGTCCTCGTCCTTAGTCCTCCTCCTTTTCCTCCTCCTGAGTCCTCCTGAGTCCTCCTCCTCCTCCTCCTCCTCATCAGTCCTCCTCCTCCTCTTCAGTCCTCCTCCTGAGTCCACCTCCTCATCCTCATCCACCTCCTGAGTCCTTCTGAGTCATCCTCCTCTTCCTCCTCCTCCTCCTCCTCAATATCCTCCTTATCCTACTCCTTCTCAGTCCTCCTCCTTCTCCTCATTCTCCTCCTTATCCTCCTCCTCCTCAGTCCTCCTCCTTCTCCTCCTCCTTCTCCTTTTCCTTCTCCTCCTAATCAGTCCTCTTCCTTAGCCCTCGTTATCATCCTCCTAGTCCTCGTCCTTAGTCCTCGTCCTCATCCTCCTCAGTCCTCCTCCTCCTTCTCCTCCTCCTTCTCCTCGTCCTCATCCTCGTCCTCCTCATTCTCGTCCTCCTTCTCCTCCTCTTTTTTCTCCTCCTAATCAGTCCTCCTCAGTCTTCCTCCTCAGTCCTCCTCAGTCCTCCTCCTCGTCATCCTCCTCCTCAACAGTCCTCCTCCTCAACAGTCCTCCCCCTCCTCCTCAGTCTCCTCCTCTTCAGTCCTCCTTAGTTCTCCTCCTCCTCCTTATCCTACTCCTAAGTCCTCCTCCTACTCCTCCTCATCAGTCCTCATCATCAGTCCTCCACTAGTTGTCCTCGTCCTCGTCCTTAGTCCTCCTCCTCCTCTTCCTCCTCCTGAGTCCTCCTCCTCTGCAGTCCTCCTCCTCCTCTGCAGTCCTCCTCCTGAGTCCACCTCCTCATCCTCCTCCACCTCCTGAGTCCTCCTCCTGAGTCCTCCTCCTCCTCCTCAATCTCCTCCTTATCCTCCTCCTCAGTCCTCCTCCTCCTCCTCATTCTCCTCCTTATCTACCTCCTCCTCAGTCCTTCTCCTCCCTCTCCTCCTCCTTCTCCTTTTCCTTTTCCTAATCAGTCCTCTTCCTTCTAGCCCTCGATATCATCCTCCTAGTCCTCGTCCTTAGTCCTCGTCCTCATCCTCCTCAGTCTTCCTCCTTAGTCCTCCCCCTCCTCAGTCCTGCTCCTCAGTCCTCCTCCTCCTCCTCATCCTCCTCAGTCCTCTTCCTCAGTCCTCATCCTCTTCCTCCTCAGTCCTCCTCCTCCTTAGCCCCCGTCCTCCTCCTACTCGTCAGTCCTCCTTCTCCTCCTTCTCATCCTCAGTCCTCCTCATCATCCTCCTCAGTCCTCCCCCAGTCCTCCTCCTCCTCAGTCCTCCCTAAGTCCTCCTCTTCCTCAGTCCTCCCCCAGTTCTCTTTCTCCTTCTCCTCCTGCTCAGTCCTCCTGCTCAGTCCTCCTCCTCCTCCTCCTTCTTATCAGTCCTCCTCCTCAGTCCTCCTCCTCAACAGTCCTCCTCCTCCTCCTCAGTCTCCTCATCCTCCTCCCCAGTCCTCCTCAGTCCTCCACCTCCTTCTCCTACTCCTAAGTCCTCCTTCATCAGTCCTCATCCTCAGTCCTCCACTAGTTGTCCTCGTCCTTAGTCCTCCTCCTTTTCCTCCTCCTGAGTCCTCCTGAGTCCTCCTCCTCCTCCTCCTCCTCATCAGTCCTCCTCCTCCTCTTCAGTCCTCCTCCTGAGTCCACCTCCTCATCCTCATCCACCTCCTGAGTCCTTCTGAGTCATCCTCCTCTTCCTCCTCCTCCTCCTCCTCAATATCCTCCTTATCCTACTCCTTCTCAGTCCTCCTCCTTCTCCTCATTCTCCTCCTTATCCTCCTCCTCCTCAGTCCTCCTCCTTCTCCTCCTCCTTCTCCTTTTCCTTCTCCTCCTAATCAGTCCTCTTCCTTAGCCCTCGTTATCATCCTCCTAGTCCTCGTCCTTAGTCCTCGTCTTCATCCTCCTCAGTCCTCCTCCTCCTTCTCCTCCTCCTTCTCCTCGTCCTCATCCTCGTCCTCCTCATTCTCGTCCTCCTTCTCCTCCTCTTTTTTCTCCTCCTAATCAGTCCTCCTCAGTCTTCCTCCTCAGTCCTCCTCAGTCCTCCTCCTCGTCATCCTCCTCCTCAACAGTCCTCCTCCTCAACAGTCCTCCCCCTCCTCCTCAGTCTCCTCCTCTTCAGTCCTCCTTAGTTCTCCTCCTCCTCCTTATCCTACTCCTAAGTCCTCCTCCTACTCCTCCTCATCAGTCCTCATCATCAGTCCTCCACTAGTTGTCCTCGTCCTCGTCCTTAGTCCTCCTCCTCCTCTTCCTCCTCCTGAGTCCTCCTCCTCTGCAGTCCTCCTCCTCCTCTGCAGTCCTCCTCCTGAGTCCACCTCCTCATCCTCCTCCACCTCCTGAGTCCTCCTCCTGAGTCCTCCTCCTCCTCCTCAATCTCCTCCTTATCCTCCTCCTCAGTCCTCCTCCTCCTCCTCATTCTCCTCCTTATCTACCTCCTCCTCAGTCCTTCTCCTCCCTCTCCTCCTCCTTCTCCTTTTCCTTTTCCTAATCAGTCCTCTTCCTTCTAGCCCTCGATATCATCCTCCTAGTCCTCGTCCTTAGTCCTCGTCCTCATCCTCCTCAGTCTTCCTCCTTAGTCCTCCCCCTCCTCAGTCCTGCTCCTCAGTCCTCCTCCTCCTCCTCATCCTCCTCAGTCCTCTTCCTCAGTCCTCATCCTCTTCCTCCTCAGTCCTCCTCCTCCTTAGCCCCCGTCCTCCTCCTACTCGTCAGTCCTCCTTCTCCTCCTTCTCATCCTCAGTCCTCCTCATCATCCTCCTCAGTCCTCCCCCAGTCCTCCTCCTCCTCAGTCCTCCCTAAGTCCTCCTCTTCCTCAGTCCTCCCCCAGTTCTCTTTCTCCTTCTCCTCCTGCTCAGTCCTCCTGCTCAGTCCTCCTCCTCCTCCTCCTTCTTATCAGTCCTCCTCCTCAGTCCTCCTCCTCGATCTCGCACTCGTCCTCCTGGAGTCCTCCTCCTCCTCATCAGTCCTCCTACTCCTCTTCAGTCCTCCCCCTGAGTCCTCCTCCTCAATCCTCATCCTCCTCCACCTCCTGAGTCGTCCTCCTGAGTCATCCACCTCCTCCTCCTCCTCATTCTTATCCTTATCCTCCTCCACCTCAGTCCTCCTCATCCTCATTCTCCTCCTTATCCTCCTCCTCCTCATCCTCCTCCTCCTCCTTCTCCTCTTCCTTCTCCTCCTAATCAGTCTTCCTCCTCAGTCGTCCTCCTCCTTTTCCTTAGCCCTTGTCCTCATCCTCCTAGTCCTTAGTCCTCCTCCTCATCCTCCTCAGTCTTCCTCCTCATCATCCTCAGTCTTCCTCCTCAGTCCTCCTCTTCCTCCTCATCAGTCTTCTCCTCTTCATCCGCCTCCTTAGTTCTCCTCCTCCTCCTCAGTCCTACTCCTCAGTCCTCCTCATTCTCCTCCTTCTCCCTTTCCTTCTCCTAATCAGTCCTCTTCCTTAGCCCTCGTTATCATCCTCCTAGTCCTCGTCCTTAGTCCTCGTCCTCATCCTCCTCAGTCTTCCTCCTCAGTCCTCCTCCTCCTTCTCCTCCTCATCAGTCCTCCTCCTCCTCAGCCTCCTCCTCCTCAGTCCTCCTCTTCTTCAGTCCTCCTCCTCCTCCTCATCAGTTTACACAATGTATTGTTACTAAAATGTTTTTAAACGCATTTGAGTCTGTAACATATTGACATGTTACTGTTACTGACTCAAAATGTGCTCGAGAATTTTTTTTGATAAATAAAGATTTTGATAAATAAAGTGATTTTCATCCCTTTTAATGTTATTAAAAATTGTGTAGACTATTCTTTGTATCTAACTGAGGATTAGAAGTTTGAGAAAGGACCATGGTCATTAACCGTGCTACCCATTTCTGCAGATAGCCTGTTACAAATTGTGGAGACAATTTAAATCAAAAGTTACTAAAGCGTTCGCTATTTGTTACGATTGTTATTACCAACTGTACCTCTTTCAATTCTGGACCGGGGTGGATGTTTCTGTCGAACAAGAGTTGATACGACAGTGTGTTATTTTTCGGACGAAACGATTCTTGTTTGGAACAAGAAACAATTTTGGGGTTCTGGGACCACCACCAATCGATTTCTTGTCATATTTAAGTACAGAAATAGCTACTTATATCGCCTAGAAAGCTCAGAGGGAAAATTTAAATTTTCCCGATTTTTCCGATATGAGGGTTGATGAGGCCAAAATCGGAATCGGAATGATCGGAAACGTCGGGTTGGACCCCCCCCCAAAGTTCTAGAAATATTTCACTGCACAAATTTATGCTACAGATGGCTTTGAAATAAAATTTGCACAAATCACCTCATCCTATAGGATCAGATGTAATAAAACCCTTTGTTACAAGTAGCTCATTATATAAAACATGATTCCCCCCGTGCAGTATGTCCATGGTTACGCGCTACACAAATTGCCGTGTTCTCCGAGATGACTCCCTCCTTGACGACGACCTGTGGGTAGCTGATGGGCACATCATTAACCCTAAAAACTATTTCTGGAACTCCAGGAAGATCCCTGACAGGACTTTCGACTGCCAGGGTAAGATCATAGTACCAGGGTTCATTGAATCTCAGATTAATGGTGGGTTTGGTGTGGATTTCTCGTCTAACGTAGACTCTTTAAAGGAGGGTTTAGCGTCGTTCAGGAAGGAGATAACACAGTTCGGTATCACAGGATTCTGTCCAACTATGATCACGTCTCCATGTGAAGTCTACAAAAAAGCACTGCCACTGCTGAGGAAACAGCGAGGTAACCTGGTACAAGGTGCTGCGGTGCTGGGGGCCCACGTGGAGGGTCCTTTTATTAACAAAGACAAAAACGGGGCTCACCCAACTGAGTTCATTCAGTCACAATGTCTGTCCTCAAAAGATGAGATTATCGACTTCTTCGGGTCTATAAACAATATTACCATCATGACAATAGCACCTGAGCTTCCTAAGGCCCTGGAAATGATAGAGTGTCTTGTAAAGAACAATGTGATATGCTCTATAGGCCACTCCACTGCAAATATAGATGAAGCAGAGGGTGGTGTAAACACTGGTGCTACTTTCATTACTCATCTGTTCAACGCAATGCAGCCCTTCCACCACAGGGACCCCGGCATTGTGGGCATATTATCTAGTGTAAAGTTAAACAGGAAGTGTTATTACGGGATTATAGCTGATGGTCTGCACACTCACCCTGCTGCACTGAGAATAGCACACAGAACTAATGCACCGTGCGCTGTGCTGGTCACTGATGCCATGGCTGCTATGGGGTTAGGCGATGGGTCACATTGTATTGGCTCTCAGTCTGTGACTGTGACGGGAAAGAAAGCTGTGATATCGGGGACTGAGACACTGGCAGGAAGTGTGGCCACTATGAACTCTTGTGTTGAAAACTTTATGAGGAACTCTGGTTGTACTTTGGTTGAGGCGGTTAATTGTGCTACAAAACACCCGGCACAGTTGCTGAAATGTGTGGATTTGTACGGAACACTGGACTTTGGGACGGTCGCTGATTTTGTTATTATTGATACTGATGTTAACGTTTTAGCTACTTTTATTGGAGGTGATTGCGTTTACAAGTCTGACAATATTGTTGGGTTTTTTGATTGAAATGTTTATTTTGAAAATACTATTTTTTGAAAAAAGAAATATATATATTTCTTTTTTAAGTTTTTTATTCTTAGATATTGATTGTTTATACATTTTTTGACATTCAGAAATATGTAGATTAGTGATATTTTATAAGATTGGGCCCTTACTTAACATTAATGGGTATCAATTCGAAACGTTGTCAAAATTGTTGGCGCAGAAACTGTCGCACAGCGATTAAAGGGTCTTCTCTAAATTGAGATGTAAGGCGCGTTCCTATTTAAGTAAACTGACCATCTCCATTATTGCGCAGCTAGCTAATTTAAGCAGCTATACTAGCTAGCTAGCTAAGCTGTATATATAATACTAATTTAATCATATATCGAATTGAAATTAAATTAAATTAAATTATTGCTTGATATGATCTAAGCATATGCTAACTAGCTGAGCTGACACTCTTCCTTTACATGATGCAGTGTCAAGTGTATAATAGTGTAGTATGTCGTATAATATGAACATATGCAATGGAGCGTTACTAGGGGCTAGGGCCCTCTGATATACTAAATTGATTACCTCCGCTGCACGTGCTCAGGTAGCCGTTCGAATTTGTTTTCCGACCCGATAAGAAATGTAAATATTACTTATTCCATCGGCTCCTAATACTGATCTGGAGTTGACAAGATAAAGAAAGGAGCAGTACCGGCATCTGGCTACCGTATACGTTACTGCTGCATGCTGCCTTGAAAATAGCGTCTCGTTTTGGACAGCCGACAGCTGTATATGATTATGAATAGCAAACGTTGCGTTTAAATAGATAGTAACTGAAATTTCTCTAACAATGTTATATTTGTCGTGCTATGTGTGTAAGATACTGCACTCACAGCCATCAGCCAGCTGGCATTTGATAAATCGCTGATTAAAGTTAAGTTGAATATCTTTAAGGCTTAAGCTAAGAAGTTCTTGCATCACCAGATTCTGTTATCGTATCACGCTGACGAACGTCATAATTCTTATCTCTATCTATGAGCTACCGTTGCCTGCAACTTCAGATTTCCTAGAAACTGTCCTCCTATGTCGTTAAGAAATCAAATTATGACGATGTCGATCGGAAATAAGCTGGTGGGAAGAAAACATTGTTATCTAATTTAGATAAGCGTGACCGACAGCCGACTTTCGATTCAGAAAATCCGGTTAACTTTCGTGATAAAGGGGTTGAACAATAAAAAGAGACATGTCACTCAAGGGTGCGAATCAATTTAACGTGTACATAAAATATCACAAAATTTAAAAGCAAGTATCTCGCTAACGCAGAAATTAATTGCTCGAGATCTTCCAGTCCCATGTGCTAACAATCGCAATAATAACCAATTCAAATAAAGGTTTGCAAAGTATTGAGCTCTATCCAGTTCGCTTTGGAATCTACTCACATATCATATCACAATTGCTAAATAAGAAGGATCCTTCAACGTTGAACGTGTTAAATCGAACAATCTTTGCGTAAAAATGTATGTGGTAATATGTGAGTGATTTTCAATCTGTCATAGTAAAATAATTTAACCTATCAGAGCACCAAAATAAAGCAATATAATTAAAATTTAAAATGAGCCAATCTAATATTTCAATCTAGTACATAATATCAAATCTTTCATGCAGTTAAACCTATACTATAATAATACAAATAAGGCTTTATCGATCATACCGATCGTTTTTCAAATTCACCTTCTCCACTGCATCTTCTTCGCTTTGGATATTTATTGCATAATCATCTAAACTCACTCACACACTCCACAAGGATACAATATCACAAATAACATCGACATACCCGATCAAATCAGTGACCGGGGACTAGTTTTTATCACGTGTTAAGAACTAAATCGCAGCACTTAACTGTGATGATACCGTTATGCCGTTTGATCCCAACGATAACCCGATAAGTGCTGTTCGCGAAGTGTTTGTTTGTGTAACACATATATTTTGTGTCATCACGGTCATCGTGATCGTAGTACTCACACTCAATTAATTTCAACTGTGGTGAGATTTCTGCAACTTCAGATGTCTCAGCCTTTTTGTTTTTCTTATTCTTATTTTTGTCTTTCTTAGTCTTACTTTTTCTCGCCCTGTCCGTTCTCCTCCGAGGAGTTTCTGCTTCTGAAATCACTCACCATGAGATGAAGGAAAACAACAAATTTCAATTACATACATATTCAACATCAACTTTGAAACTGATGCGTTAGTATGAGCACAGTACGATAGCTGAAAATTATTTCCATAAAATTACCACTTTTTACCTGGAGAAGAATCGTCAGACTCTAAGTCGGAAGCACTCGTAGGCTCGATGCTGGAACTAGTCGGAAACGATGCTAATGTACTGGATTGTTCAATGAAATCTGTTGCTTCAGGGATGCTCGGCGGGGCTCCTTCAGATGTATACTGTTTTTTCTCTGGAGAGGGTTTCTGAATAACATAGTCGGCTACTGCATCATTTTCTGTTGCATCGGGGGGATAGGATGTCGAGCAAGGGGCGTTGTTAACCCCAATGAAAATGTGGTATATCACCGCAGATATGATGACAATTAGGATCGCCAAAGAGTTGACCATGGTTAGGAGAAGTGCTTTCCTACAGGTGGGGCAGCATTGTGGATGAGTTCTTGGGAGATCACTCGAGTCACTTCTCGTGTAGCCTTGGTGCGACATCTATTCTGAGTTTGCGATTCTTTCCTACGATGAACGAACGGTTTAACGAATCAGATATTTACTAAATTGAAAGTTGTTCTATAATTATTGACATTAAAAATGATCTTAAAAATGATAATATTAATAAAGCAAATAACCAACGCTGAATTTTTATCATGAACTCATATGTATGAATCATGTCCTTACAGTTACGCTACAAAAAGTCGAATCAAGAAATGGTTGAGTGACCACTGCACCATAGTCCTACTCCAAATCATGACTAGTTGGTGGATTCATTAAGTCGTTTACAACGTAACGTAATATGCAAAAGTGAAAACTGATACGACTTTTAAATATCATGCATCATGGCCACGAAGAGTTAAAATCGCAATTGGATTTAAAATGTTATTAAACAATAAAACTACAAAATATTTACGATCGGGAGGTTCTGTTGGCAACCAGGAGGTTGGCATCAGGAGGTTGGCAACCGGGAGGTTGGCACCAGGAGGTTGACAACCGGGAGGTTGGCACCAGGAGGTTGGCACCAGGAGGTTGACAACCGGGAGGTTGACAACCAGGAGGTTGGCACCAGGAGGTTGACAACCAGGAGGTTGACAACCAGGAGGTTCAAATGGTGATTGATCTATTTTAGCTTAGAACATTTGCCGCCCTTACAGCTTTTTGCCGCCACGTGAAAGCATGTTGTACCTCCAAATATTTTGTTCACGTCGAGCGCGAGCGAACGTTCAAGTGGACGGGATAATCAGAAATCGAAAATTTAAAGAAACAGATCTAAAATTTGGGAAAATTCCTCCCCCTTAGATTCAAATGAAATTAATAAAGTGTAGTTCCTAATTCTACTATGAAACACGAAACTTTCAATTTCGCGACCTAATCAAACTTCAAAGAGGTAGGTTCACAAATACTGTCTGAGTCCGTTCTTAAGTTCTTAGGAAGTTCAATCAATACTCTGTAGTGAACACAGAATAACACGTTAGTTAAAAACAGGGACAAGTATTTTCTATCCTTACAGTTACACTGGGCCACCAACATGTTGTGATTTGCTGTCTGCTCACAGGTGATATCACTTATTTGGGATTAGTGATAAGAAAGATGATCTTTGTTGAGACCTGAATTGAGCTGTTTTAATTTTTGTTCTATCTTAAGAGATCAACAAAACCTTGGGGGCACGTGTCCCCTCCCCCCCCCCGGAATAATGTCCTGTAAATTCACAAGACAGCAAAGAATCGATAACCACAAAATAGCTGCACCAAGGGAAATGCAAAACTCTTCCTGTGCGCAAAGACACCACGGAGGCAACGTATATCTTATACCAGCAAGTCACAGCTCCTTTTATACCCAACTGGTGATGCAGAAAATAAGATAAAAGATGACGTCCTGGCAAGACCCCATAGAGAGATGCAGTAGTCAGGTCAGCTTAATCATATCTGAGAGGAGAGAATATTATCATGCTTGAAGATTCCGAATTTTTGAAAGGTGTCGACTTGTACAGTGCAAGATGCAGTAAGTAATTGTTTTATCAAATTGAAATGATAATTTCTGTAAGACTACAAGGTGTTTATCTTAACGTCCGCCGGCTTAGATTTAATTAAAATTCCTCACAGCGATGCAATGACATCATATGTAAGAGTTTAGATTCATGATAGATTCACGGTCTGTTTGAACTGTGGATGAAATAAGGTAGTGATAAATGTCGTGTACTGGGAAATGCCAAGTGGAGCGTGCCAAACAAAACCAAAACTGGACACGTGCCGACCTGGAATGATAAAGGCAGGGAAATGATATTTTATATAGGGCAAGGACAGGTTGACTAAAAAATCAGGCCTGTCAGAAAATTCGTAACTGTTTCTACACATGGAGTTGCTGTTAATTGTACAGAGAAACATTCAAAAACGTAGCTAGGAAGTATGATGGATTTTAAAGGGCGTAATTAAGTGGAACTTTTATTTCTCAACTGGGAAAGGTTAAAACAAGTATTTTAACAAGATCTGTCTTTGTAATAATCGTTATATTATATCTAAATCTAATATGAATTTTGTAATCTTTCATTTAACAAAGTTAGGCCCAGCTTGACCACACTTGGGTAGAACTAGAAGCGTTCATGCAGAAATTTTAATCCATTTACAGAATGAGTCAATCAACATAACAACAAGAAGCGTACTAATAATAACCAAAAAATATTCCAACACAATATTCATTATGTATTAGCAATTTAATTATCTTCTCAGTATGGATCACCGATCAGCTCACGAATTCAAAAGCAAAAGTGGCCCATGGCCGGTTTTGGTATTATTAGTATTACTTCTTTTAAAATGTTGGCTTATCAAAAACTCGATTCAAGTTGAATTTTAAAAGTTACCGTGTAGTAACAAATTTTCTTTTGCACTAAAACAGAGCGATAAGAAATTTATCCACAAATATGAACCGGGGTGAATTAATTGTCAACGCCAAGTGTTGGTTTGTGCCCAAAGATAAGTTATAATATCCAAAATCACGTCATGTCATATTTAGGGGTCGTTCACATAATCATATTGTGTTATCACTGAGGGCGAGGAAAGGGGTTCCTAAATAATTACGCTAGTGTAATTTTAACACAATAGCTATGTGTCAAACTGATTACGGAGGGTGGGGAAGGGGGTTATAAATTTGCCAAAAAGTGAGTACGTAATATGTGAACGACCCCTTACAAGAACATGAGGGAAGCTCCTGAAAATTCCTTAGTTGCTCTAATTTTGATATGTTATTTGCATATAAATAAAAATTTATAAAGATAGCGGCACTGAAGAAACTATTTTGGCTGCAGTGCCAGTGGCAGTACCAGTGGCTTCATAGAAATAAATAATAGTGCCTTTAAAATTAAAGGCCTTACAAAAAACATACCGCCGATGACACTAAACATAAGAAAGGTGGCACTCAGACTTTGGTATCCGGCTATTGGGACCGGGGTCGTTCTTAAGTCGTTAATCGTATTACAAATGTTTATAGTTCATGCCTTAATCAAATTTTAAACTTAATGAATGGATTTTCGATTTAATTTTTGATGATACAGATTTTTAAAAGAATCTACTAAAACTTGTTCTTGATTGTATGCTATCACTATCAGTTGTATCGACTTTATAATTTTCACTTCGAGATGGCAGGGCCTACTCTCATGCTGTCTATATGTGACGATTAACTCTGAAAAACCAGGGGACAACTGGGTAAATGCGAATATCTAATCTAATAACTATATAATTTTCGTATCGGCGATAATCGTTATTTAACGGTGCACAGAAGTGATGATAACATGAAATCATAAATACCGATGAAATCGCCACGCCCGCCACGGTCGTTACAGGATAATTGGTGGGTTTTGTTGGACGATCATAATATAGTTATAACATTGGTCCACACCAATTTGCAATTAAAGCAAAAGATGACACATCTTTGATTTTAAACAAAGATTTGGTTTGGTTTGGTTTGGTTTCAAGAGCTTATACTTGCCACGTATGTCCAGGTTCATTATAATAATGCAGGACTTCTAGGCAATGAGCTTGGTTGTGGGACACACTCAACTAGGGAAGTTGAGAGGCCTCAATCAAGTCTCATTAAAGAGATATCAACAGAGTGTGAACCACTGCCAGACTTACCTTTGATTAGAGTTTGCCAGGCTCTATAAGTGTGGCAGACAGTGTCTTCTTTGTCCTATCCTTTGTCCGTGATGCTGGTAACAAACTCTTGTTGCAGGTGATGGTGACATAAACTCATTTGCATGATTGGGTCTAGAGATGGGTCGATTGTGAAGTGTGCTATAAATAAGTAGTTGTGATAAATAGTACTGCTCAGTACCGTAATTATAAAACCATTATCTGAGAACTTGTCTCAACATAGAAGATCTAAATGACATGAGGTCTAAACTGGGTCGATTAAAAGTGAGCTACAGATTAGCGGCTGGGAAAAACAAAGAGATGGAGATTAGTGATTAATACAGGTAATCAGTACAGGTGCTGAGTGAACGTATGACGGACCGTAAAATCGGAAGATTAACTGTTAATGACTAAAACACCCTAGAATTAAGTGCCACAACCATGAGGTTATAAAGTAAAGAGGGTCTATATAGACTACCAGAAGATAATAAGTGGGCTGAAGCTAATAACTGGTTAACTTGTCGCAATAGAGAATGAAACATATCACAACAAAGAGGGACAAATTGTCGAGAAAAATTAAAGTATCCGGTAAATATCACTACGCTGGGTAACTCGTGATGTAGCCACGTGTTAAGAATTCCTCGTGTAGGAGGAGGTAGAATAAATAAAGTAGTGCAGGTAATTATCACGATGCTGGGTAAACGGACAGTGAAAACAAGGCCAGGAGAGAAGGGTTACTAATGGCTTAAACACTAAATGCAGACTAATGAGAGTGAAGTGCTAGGCACAGAGTAAGGGGAAATTAAACTACTGAAGATAATAAGTGGGCTGAAGATATAAACTTGAAACATGTCGCAATGGAGATTGAAACATATCACTAAAAGAGTGTGCACAATATGAGATCCGAATATATTGAAGAATGGGGAAAACAGTAATAGTGGGATAATTATAGTGGTAAAGAGTTTACTAGAGAGTGGTCCACAAGGAGGTTACGTGGGAGAGGTTGAGGTGCATGCTGTGATGGGTGGTCAAGAGCTGTCCAGCCAAGTTTATATGGCCTAAAATAAACACACAAAGCCTACAATAGTTCAGAAACCGAGTAAGGAGGTGCGGCTACTGATGAGAAGCCTCCTTAAAGTTTATTTGGGTTAGAAACGACATCTGGGTCCCTACCCTCGCACAAGATTATTCTCAATTTTCTTGTTGTGTTCCACAACTATACTTCTGTATACTTCAGTGATTGGGCTGATGACTCCAGTGAAAGGGCTGGTGACTCTAGTGAAAGTGCTGGTGACGATGAGAAAGACCATAAACCAGGGATTCCTTCGGGAGCATGTAAGATTATATCCAAAGTTTGTTCGCCAATGGGGTGTGTCTGGGTGTCAAAGATCTTCAAGGTGGGTGCTACTTGTGATGAACTCTAGAAGGATGGGGTGGTAATACTCGGTCTGGCCGTCTGGAAGCCCATAGAATTCCAGTTCAGAAACCGAGTAAGGAGGTGCGGCTACTGATGAGAAGCCTCCTTAAAGTTTATTTGGGTTAGAAACGACATCTGGGTCCCTACCCTCGCACAAGATTATTCTCAATTTTCTTGTTGTGTTCCACAACTATACTTCTGTATACTTCAGTGATTGGGCTGATGACTCCAGTGAAAGGGCTGGTGACTCTAGTGAAAGTGCTGGTGACGATGAGAAAGACCATAAACCAGGGATTCCTTCGGGAGCATGTAAGATTATATCCAAAGTTTGTTCGCCAATGGGGTGTGTCTGGGTGTCAAAGATCTTCAAGGTGGGTGCTACTTGTGATGAACTCTAGAAGGATGGGGTGGTAATACTCGGTCTGGCCGTCTGGAAGCCCATAGAATTCCAGTTCAGAAACCGAGTAAGGAGGTGCGGCTACTGATGAGAAGCCTCCTTAAAGTTTATTTGGGTTAGAAACGACATCTGGGTCCCTACCCTCGCACAAGATTATTCTCAATTTTCTTGTTGTGTTCCACAACTAAGGAGCCGCCACACTGCACTTGGCCAGGCAAGTGAACGAGGAGAGATCAGTGCAGTACGGCAACATCAAAAGAACGTTTTGAATTACAGTACAATGGTAGGCAGGGCTAGGTAGCAGCACTTTAATCACTGAGAAGAAGTCCGAAAGAAGGCCTAATTTAACATTGTTTTTAAAGTGCACCGTAGTTGTGCTGTTATTCGATTGAATGTTTACACTGTGCAAAATGAAGTCATCTTCCAGTGCCTAGCTGTAAAAAAAATGCTACGTGCGCGGGAGTGTGTGAACAAAAATACGGCACTAACTAGCGAGCATGAGCAAGGGAAACAGGACTCTACACTAGTGTTTGTGACACTAAGGGGAGCGCACGCGAGGGTAAAGAGGGCTAAAATTTAAGCAAGCAAATGCGCGAGCAATAAGACTCTGCCGACTTAAGTTGTAAAATAAGTGACCAAAACAGAATCTAAATTAGAAGTATATCCATATGTTAAAACTTAAAGGAGTAGCAGGTTACCAGCTGATGAGAAGGGTGCTGATGAAAATGTAAGATGACAGATAAAAGAAAGGTGATGGCATGAGTAAAGTCATAATGAAACGTCAGCGCAGAGAAATAGTAGATGAATTTATAAAGTAAAAGCTAAAAACTTAGAAGAGGATCATGGTTAATAATTAGTTAAAGAGTGGCAGGTTACCAGCTTTAGAGAAAATGCTTTAGTTGAAATGCTATTGAAGATGAAAGATTGCAAATAAAAGAACGTTGAAGACGTAAGTAAAGTCATAATAGATCGTTACGTAAGTAGTAAAGTCATATTAAAACTTACGTAAGTAAAGACATATTAAAACTTAAGCGCAAAAGGAATAGCAGATGGGTTTATTAATGAAGTGATACGCCAAACCCTGATCTGACAACGTGATGTTTCCGTTACGTTGGTGTAATCGAAGTTGCGTCGGTATAATCGGAGTTGAAGTAGGGCTGAGCTGCCTTGAGTGTGCTGCTTGCTGAAGGACATTTGCGAAATATCGGGCCCTTTTACTAGTATAGCGGGCTGCGCAGGCCTGCTGTAGAGAAAGAGGCCGCTGGTGGATATATATAAGAACTAATAATAAGAAGCTTTGACAAAACTATAAAGCATTAGAGAAGAAATAACGAATAAGGGGTCGTTCACATATTACGTTATCAGCCGAGGGGGGAGGGGGGATTTCTAAATGATTACGCTATAGTATTGTAATTTTGACACAATAGCTATGTGTAAAACTGATTACGACCCCTGAATGAAACAGAAGATACTTGCCGCAACAGCCGCAAGTCTTAAAAACATATCAATATCATCGGATTTACCCCGGCATCAACATAATATCACAAATTTGAACCCTCTCATTAGCATGCAATTGCTCTTCACGATTCCTAGCTCGACTCAATATATTTGTGTTTACTAAGATTATTTAGTACACAGTTTGTTCGAGTCAGCCTTTATGACTGAGAAGTTGACTTTATCCTTTAATCATGACCCACAAACAACATACCACAACACGAACATTTTAAGAAATTAACCATATTTCCAATTTTGGCAAGGTAGTGTTGAAAATTAAAATAACTGAGCACATGGGTTTCACCCTTTTTATGGTTAGATGTTGAAGTTACCTCGCCTTTAAGGTGTGAGTCTTATTAAGGTTGAGAAGAGTTTTAAAAGATATTACAAATTTCTCCGAAAACGAAGAGCTCACGTACGATTATTTTCAAAATTCAATTCAACTTTGGGGATTGCGGCTGTTTACTGTCAGTATTTCTATTCGAAAATAAAACTTTAATCTATACCCAAACCTAAACTGTTCGCAACCCTATCTTTATCTAAAGATAGGAGGAGTACAGTTAAGGTTGCAAATAATTAAATTTATATTATTTATAGTTGAAACCAAGTTTAACCTTCGGCAGAAACATCACAACTATGCGGCTAATAAAGTATGTTCCAATCGGGATATTACACTTTGGACTTTGGTATTGGTAAGGATCGTTTATACATTGATGAAAGTTCATTAAATGGGAACTGGAAGAACTACATTTCATCAAAGATAACTTTTTTTTCCACGAAAAATTATTAAAATTTCCAATACATAATGCTCGCCCAATATAGCATCAAACTTTCAGTTCCTCTAAAATGTTATCTCGCTGAATTAAAGATTGGACCAGACCATGTCTAAATCAAATTATAGAGCAGTAAGTGTGGTTACAGTGCACGTTGCCGATGCGAGATAAAAGATGGAACCATTTAATTAACTCTCATAGTTGAATCTTGAAATAACGGCACTTAATACTTTTTTAGCTGAACCATAATCATCCAGCCACAAATCTGACACTATACCTCTACTTCTAGCTGTTGTGATACTACAGCTATTTAATAATCTAAATATTTGTATCTATAAAAATATTTGATCATCCATTCGCCATCCAAGCTCAAACATATGAAGTGTCTAACGGAAACATGCTGTACCCCACTCAAACGGTGAAAGATCTAGGAGTGACAGTTTCCGCTGATTTGTCCTGGACCCCACACATCAACAGGATAGCGTTAGCTGAACGTGCAGGAAAAGTTGCTTCTTGGGTGCTAAGTGCGTTCAAAACGAGAGACAAAGCCACCATGATGACTCTGTACAAGTCTCTCGTTAGAAGCCATCTGGAGTATTGCTGTCCTCTGTGGAATTGCTCTAAGAAAAAGGACATCCAACAGCTAGAAGGGATTCAGCGTACGTTTACAGCGAAAATAGATGGCACCCAGCACCTCAACTATTACTAATGGCAGAGATTAAAGGCCCTAGATCTGATGTCATTGCAAAGAAGAAGAGAACGGTATTTAATCATCAACATGTGGAAAGTTCTGCATTGCAAGTGCCCTAATGATATTGGTATCCAGTTCTCGGTGACTCTCACACATGGTCAAAAAGCAGTTGTGCCCAGTATAGCTAAGTCCAGCAGTCAACGTAATCAAGCACTACATGACAACTCATTTGCAGTCACTGGACCTCGATTATGGAATGTAATCCCAACACATATGCACACCATCGAGGATCCTATGCAATTCAAAGCAGCTTTAACGAACTTTGTGAAGTCATTTCCGGACGAGCCTCCAGCTCCAGGATACAGCCGTCGGAATGGAAACTCCTTGCGGGATTGGAGTGGTGATAAAACAGTTTCTACACTGTCCGGGGGGTCGACTTTTTCGATGGCCCGATAGAGGATTCTATGAAGCCCTACAAAGTAACAAAGTAAGTATAGTTGCAATATTAGATCCTTTTTGGCGAGGGATTAGAAAAGTTGGAAAAAAGGGAGAAAACTTGCCACATAGGTCCAGGATCGAGATTAAAGTATACAGGGTGAAGACGATTTACACAAGTACGATTTACACGACTAAACATGGGTAATAATAGTCGTGATGGTCAGTTATAAGTACCCTTGCGCAGTTATGAGATAAGACTAACTGTCGGTTAAGATTAATTGTTATAAAGTTGAGGGTCGAAGGAGCAGGACCAGTACTTCCTACTGTGATTCTTAGTCCACCATCGCCCATCGGGCAGTAAGCGCCTATGTCCTGTATTTTAGTGTACTTTATTTGAAAATTGAATCAAAGTGCGTAATTCTGTCAAATTCGAGTGCAAGTATCATTTTTATGATACTTGCTGATCACAAGGAAAACCGTACACAAATGACAAATATATACCTTTCTGGTAAGTGCCAGAATATAGGACTCAGTCATCAGGAACAGGTTCAAAAACACAAAATACGCACATTAGGAAGAAAAGAATCTGGTGCTATCAGCAATAAATCAGTAATCTAATTAGCGGATGATACTGTTAATCGTAATATAATTATTAAGTACGAAACAATAGTAATGCTTCGAATCACACATCATCACATTATGGGGGGCAGAGTATCAATTTCTCAGATAATACCGCAGGCAAAAGATCTGGAAGAATCCCGGGTGGGGGCCGTGATGATAAGGTATGTGTTCCGGAGCAGTTCCACTAAAATATGAGGAGGTTTTGTGGTCTTACAGTTATATTGGAGGTAAGCTGGAGTTGTATTTCAATTCAATAAAAGATGAAAGAACAGGGCTTATATTTTGACACTGTTTATAAAAAAGAATTAGATATGCAAACTGGACAGTAGCAACAAGAACAAGAGACAAGCCTGGCCTGAATTTGTGGACCCCCTGAAATAGGGAGCACTGCTGAGTTAAGCAGTATTCTCCGGGGTTAACGTTGTTGGTTGTTGGTATTATAGAACATTATGATCGAAATAGATAGGGTTGATTATCAATATTGTATCGAAACAAAATAGAAATCATCACAAAGGTTCCTTAATATGATCATGTACCAGTGACGTGATATTTGGCAATTAACATGCAATTAACTAATCGATCGATTAATAATTAGATCTGCAACAGGATACATATGAGTAACGGCACGATGATGTATCGAGAGGGCAGTATATTTTACGTGGAAGACAAAAAGGGAGGGCTGCAAAGAGAAAAAAATCTCGCAGCAACATTAGCATATCAACAATTAGGCCTGACGGGCTTCCCAGTAGTAATTAATAAAATCAATACGACCTTGCTTGCTAGGACTTAATAATACAACTTTTTACACCTCCCCAGAACTACTTGCTCCTCTTCCTAATCGTTTAGGGTGTTAAGAGTTTTCTTGCAATAAGCTGTAACATTTCTTGTCCACTTCACCGGAAGTAATGGAGGCTAGGTCCGTTAGTATTGGGTCCCATTTCGGGTTCTTATCTGCTGTCTCGTACATTCAAGTTCACAGGTTACTATGCCATACGATCGTGGGACATTATATCGCTGACATTAACAATAATCAAGTGACAAGTTGGTGCGTGATTGCCCTGTGTGACCCTCCCAGTAGACCATCACGTGACTCAGTTGTAGATAATCACGTGACTTATTTGTAGCTAATCTCGGTCACGACCAGTTAATTTCAGTCACGACAGTGTGACTTTTGCTTGACAGTGGGACTAAAACAATTACGTTCTGCTGACTGTAGAACAATTAAAAGTCGACATCATTACAGACGTTACAGTTAAATCTGCTGATTTGTGTCAAACCGAAAACGTTTACTAAGAAAGCGAAATAAATCTCATGGTATATGTTGCTGGAAATAAGAAATCTCTTTCAAATCCCCCTAAAAATTCAAACTGATACAACGTGCAGATGGTTGCTATTTTCAGCAAAAACAAAATTCACATAAACAGAACATAAAGGAACGAATATAAATACCGCAGAAATAATATATTCTTTACATCGAACACAGCTTTCCATACTTTGGTATGACCGGCCTAGCAAAATTAATGGGAAGCACATTCTTATTTCTTTGTGGTTTCATACATGCGTGGCGCGATATTAGAATATCTATTATATCCCAAAATCGAACGTCAAGTTCTGGTAAGTTAATGCATTTTTCCAATCGTCACTAACTGTTACCGGCCTGTCTGCAGTTATTATTCCCATACCTAGTGCAAATCTTGTATTACAACACCTACATCATAATTGTGCTACCTACTTTTTCCTCGCATTGATATGACATACTTGCATAGCACACCCTAGCAGGTTGAAAAATAATGCTGATGTCACAATATCGTGCACACAGGAAGTTGAGGTTATGACTAAAGAACCAATGTTTACTTATGAAATTCAAAAACTTTCAAAAGCAACGAGTAGAAATTAAAAGTTATGAGACATAACGTAGACTAAAAATGCGTCACCACTCATTAGTCATCATCAAGTGTCAAGGAGACATATGAAGCACGGCTTAAAACATAATATTAACAACGCTTACAAGTCATTGTAAGATATGATGACATTAAGATATAACCTTCTATTACAGTTTACTCGACATGTTTATTAGCCAAAGATATACCAACGGAAATAATAAAATCTCATTAGATTTTCAACAGAGGGCGCATACTTCCCGCGCTTATTTGCAATATAATTCGGCCATGGCGTGAAATATCGCAGATATGCAGCTGTTTTATCTGAAGATGAAGTCATTGGGTTTCACCAACCGATTACGCCTGAGTAATCTTAAATAGTTGTTAACAACTAGTCTTGCAATGCCCCATCATCCCACACTAGAGTTTACTGATCGAGTAGCCGAAGAGAGAGTGCTCTGTTCGGAGCGATTGTCCTCCGTTATCTTGTGTCTGAGGTCTCTGACATGCCTCAACACGTCAGCTTGTCGCCGGTCCAAACTCTCTCGTCTCTTGTTCAGCACCACTGTGTTACCCTGTTCAGCATTCTCCTTATCATCACTTGCACCTGTAATCAAATACACCTGTTATACAATTAGAGGAAGGGTTTTTATCGATATAATTAATAAAATTACTTAATGTTAGAATGAGTTCGTAAATGAGATTACGAAATCCCAATGAGAAAGCTAATACTTAATTACATTAACATTACTAGTACTTATTCACGTTGTAACAACATAAAGCTATTGTACAGTTGGAAAGTTCTCATTATTACATTCTGCAGCAACTATTTTTTCATTCCTCCATTATTTTCTCATTTTAAGCTTTTAAATATTTTGTAATCCAATTACAACACACGGTAAAATAAGAAAAAGTCTCAAAAATTCCAGATTTAATGAGATTATCAACATTTTCAAACAATGACAATTTGCCAAAGTAAGAATTTTGCAGGTTCGGAAGATAAAGGTAACAAATTCATTTTAAGCTATTTTAAACTTAAGTATTAAGTAATTAAGTGCAGACATTAGACAGAGCCGATAAAGCGGAGTCTCGCCGGTCAGATGAGTGGTTATACCTCGGAGTTGCTGGATTTCACCGTAGAGTCCTTCGACCCTCTTCTCGGTTGACAAGGTCTCCAAGCGTTGCTGCTCAATGGCTGCCCGCTGATACTGCATTTCCGCGTGCTATTATGAAGTCATTGGTTAAGTATAATCAGGAAACACCGAAAATTCAAAAGCGAAAGTGTTTACTGTAACATCGAGTTCTAAAATGGAAGTCTTGCCGCATGTCGATTCTAGCTAGCTGAGACGTACGTACGTGCCTTACATTAATGCAAAGACGCGCACACGTGGCGCGCGAACAACACTAACTGCAAAAGAAAGGCCTTGTGATAATAAAAGCTGTTAGCGCGCTACCGAACTAAACATATTTTAATGTGACAGCCCCAACGAAAAACCGCCAAACTTGAATGGGCTGTATTTTGTTATTCATTTTCATATTTTTATTTCGTAACTACGACAGACGTTAAATTTTTGAACTAATCTTCGAAATGAGACTGAATGATTCTCACCATATCCCTTGTAACATCCTTCAGAGCTGTTTCCAATTTTTCTTTCTCCGTTTGATCTCTAGCTTCTTTTTGTCGCACATTATTAAGCGCTATTTCAGTGTAAATAGCGTTAATATGTCGGGCTCTCTCTTCGTCTCGACCATGCTTCAAAGACATGGTTTTCACTGCACTCCTCGCCAAATCGTGTTGGGCTCCCTATAGGGATATGTGTTAGTGAAATTTGGGACATAAATTCAAAACAATTTGTGTCACTATTTTTCATTGAAAATGAATAAATTCAGTAAAATATTTCCAACAACCGCTATCTCAAATCCAAGATAAAGGGCAAAATAAGAGACTAACCTGGACTCTGATAGTGGCCCTATCCTCAATGATATCGCCATCTAGATCATGTTTTCTTCTGAGTAATTCACTTCTTTCTCTTTGATTAGCTGATAAAGCCTCTTCCTTCTTGTTTGTAACGTAAAGTTCTCTGAGGTCAATAGTAGCCAACATACTGACAAAACTACCTACCAATCCGTGATCTTAGAGCTTAAAACCACAATTTAACAACAATATTTATTGTTCTTTGGAAAGTTAATATCATCGGCAAAGATCCCAAGAAGTTATTTGAATAATTAATATTTCTCAACTGATTTACTTTACAGCTCACTATGTAATCAGGGCGACAAGCTTGAAACTGGCTGGAGGGGGTTCATAGTCCCCCCGCATAGCAAACCTGTGTTTTATTTGTTAATGTTCTATAAGAAATCGTACAAGTTTTACCTGGCAAGTTCCTGTTGCAGAAATCCCTTCTGAGTTTCCATTTCTAGTTCTTTCAAAGCTACTTCTTCCAGTGCTCCTTTCGTTTCCAAATCTCTTAACAAAGCTTTCTTCTTGATCTAAAGTTCAATTATTTGAGCACGTAAAATAGCACACAAAAGGATGACACGCAACTAGCACATAACTTCACGGGTCATCTAGATTCTAGAGGATAATATTTTTAGAGGTAAGATTGAAACAAACCTCCTCTTCCAGTAAAACAAGTTTTTCCTTGTGATCATTCTCTGCAGTTTCTATAAAGTTCTTGCGGGCAGAGTCCAATACCTGAACCTCCCTAAGTCGCAGTTCCCTCTTCATTGCCTGCAACCTGAACAGAAAGGTCACTTGACTAGAAGTATTGGACTCCTATTATAATGCACATGAAACATCTCACCAGCGATCCATCATAACATCTTGTGTAAGTTGTCAGAAGTCTCATTCGATATATAATATACTATTAATGAAACTCAAATGCACAGAATGCAAAACAAATAATGGTATAAATTGTACCTGATACGTTGTTCGGTAAGTTTGTTCTCCTCAGCTAGCAGTATCTTACGCCTCTGTTGTTCAGCCTCAGACAATAACTGTTGTTCCCTCCTCCACACTTCCTCCTGTTGCTGCAGGTGGGCTGTGTGCGACTTCAGCTCCTCCGCTAACTGCCTGAATAGTTGTTGTCTTATTAGAATAATTAGTCCTAGACGAACGAAAATACAACAAATAACAAGACAAGCACAATAATTAACACTTAGTTAACAAACTAACAGCAAGCTGTTTATATAGAATGTTCTACAAAAACAGGATGCTGCTGTGTTCTACCTCTGTTTGATGTATTCTAATTCATCATTGTGAATCCTCTCTCGTTCCTTTAGCTGATAATCCACTACTTTCTCAGGATAGTTGTTAAATATAGGGTAATCTCCTGCTACCTGCGACGTGATAGAACTGGTTAACATTCTCTTTGGATGCGTAGAAAATAAAGAATTTCTACATTTATTAACATAATATTATGTAGTATGTAGTATGAATATTTTATTATGTAAACGAAATACAATCTACATACCAGTGGGGTGATAGGTTTTATGAAGGAGCGAGGGTGTATCTCAGAAGGGCATGTTTCCCACAGAGTGTAAGCGTTTGAAACCAGCCGGGATATCAGGATTCTGTTCCGGTTGTGAAAGTAAAACTGAAATTGGGAGGAAATTATGGAACTGTCACTGTGAAGTTTCAACACTTATTACGCCTTAACTAACAGCAATAGCAGCAAATCTGGGGAAACTTTGAAATACACCAATTTGAAGCATTTAACCACCCCTTAAAAATCAAAGATTATGAATTTTAGTAATCTGATTATTTACATAGGTCCAAAAATGTCATAGCTTCATGATAGTGCAACGAAAAAAATCTCAGAACATTTTGGTGCTGAGTTAGGTGGTTAAGTAGTCGAAAAATGACTGATTTGTTAGTGGACATTTTTTATACCTCTAACACCCAAACCCTTACTACAGTGAAGATATAAGTGTTACAGTTAATATTGATGGTCATTATTGAACAAAAACGGTTCATTGACACATAGTTGAAGAAAGAAATTAAAAAGGTTAATAAATGTGGTCTGTGGAGTGGTTTATTTGTTTATGTTATAGTGTACGCGTGCGCGCGCGCTAGCGCGTACTTAACCATCTGTAGGCCAACATATTTAGTTTATGCTTAATTTCTTTATATATTATGTCACCACTAGAGTGCCCAATACTTTTAGTGAAGGTTTGATGTAGAACAGTTAACCACCAACTGTGGTATATCAAAAAAACCATGTTTGTACGCGTGCGCGCGCTAGCGCGTACTTAACCACCTGGAATGGCACAGCATTGAGTTATCACCATAATTCCAAAAGCAGAAGACACCATTCAGGTGCCCAAAACTTTTGGCTATGGTCCCAATACCATAAAACCTTAGATGTGGCCTCAATGTGGTTAAAACATGTTTATTTTGGACTTTCGGTCAACAGAAGCCATCACAAATTAACCATTATTCAGCAACCTCTGACCTTTTGGTGCCTTATTTTGTTTTGATATTTGATTATGAGAGATAGCTGGAGGATAATAAGTGATTTTAAAGATAATGCAACAAAATGTGTGGCCGTATGGCGGTTAAAACGACCAAAAACACTGATTTTGGTCAATTTTAGACCTTTATTAACCATGATGGACGCAACATAGGACTCAGCAATGTTTCTGGTCATATAAATGAGCAGGTAGTTATATCTAGATAATGTAGCATGGCCAGCTATAGCTTTACAAAGCTAATATGTGCTCTAAAAATGGTTAATTAGTGCAAATATAGGGTATTTTCGAGACATTTTAACCACCTTAGCTGCACATTGATCGGAATGCATGAACTTGGGGTCAATTATGCATTTGCAAACAAATATACACTCATTTGGATAGCAAACCATTATCTGAAGTTCATATTGTGGTTAATTTTCACTTTAATAGATGCCTTGTTCAACAGCCTAGCAAGTAATATAGCCCTTTTAACCACTTTTATGACAACATTTCTTGATAAATTTTATCAAGACCCTTCAAATGTCCTTTGTTGACCATAAAATGTTGACTAAAATCATTAATAATGTTTTGATTGGTGGTAAACAATAAATTTTGACATTTTAACCATCTTTTTAGCACTTTTTACGAATATTAACCACCTCAAATCAACCATACTATTAAATTGCACATTTGTGATAAAAAATTATCATCCATGCACAAATGAACAACCAACACTATACATCTATAATCAGAGCAATATTTATAGCTCACCGTTCATCTTCAATTTAACCACCATTAGGACCACAAAATGCCCCCAATGAGGTTTGAAAACTTTTGTGATAGTTGCACCATGATATGATCTCAATATAATGACTATTCAGTTCATAATATCATATCTCAAAATGGTGGTTAACCCTAAAACTGGTATTTTAACCACCATAGTGGCCACATAGATGACCCATTAACCACAATTATTCAACATGACCGTACTGCAGTGTTTTGTGCACCAGAAAAACATCACTCCAACATTGAGATTAACCACAATGAGCTGCAACATAATGTTGAAGTCAACATACTCAAATTGTGTGAAAAAAGTCAATGTCCACCAAGTTTCCCCAGATTTGCTGCTATTGCTGCTAATTATTTGTTCTTTACATATTTTATAATCGTATTCAAATGCGAACAACCTACACTTTGTACACAAACAAGTCAAACATATTATAGTTTTGTTACCTATAACTTTGGAAGCATACAATATAGTAATATGATTTTACCTCAAAGTCCTTGATTTCAGTGCAATTTAACAGGACTTGTCTGCTACAGTTCAAATACACGACAACCAGACAGAGCAAGTAACCTGATAATATCATTTATTAGCTACACTATATTCGTAATAGTCACTTTAATATTTCAATGGTTCCTACTAAATGAACTAGAATTGCTCTGAGTAGGTGTGTCCTGATGGATTACAAACTATATGTAATCCAAATATCTTTCATTATTTGTTACAAATGCAATGATTTACCAGGAGGGTTAGACACAATGTGATCCATAAGTACCATCCACTCCTGAGCAGAGAGAACTTCTGAGAATACAGTGTACAACAGTGGCCAGCAGTAAACCTGAGATATAGAGCAGTAAATTAGGGGTAGATAACTAAAGAGTATAATTATTATCTGCTAATATTACTGATAGTTGATACTGTTACCTTGGCCTTAGATGTTATTGATACTGATCTATAATACATATTAGATCTATAAGTTCTATGTAACCGACTCTTAGCCGCCATATGAATTAACGTTGACTATTAACCGACGGT
Organism: Bolinopsis microptera; assembly: GCF_026151205.1. NCBI lineage: Eukaryota > Metazoa > Ctenophora > Tentaculata > Lobata > Bolinopsidae > Bolinopsis > Bolinopsis microptera. The sequence continues at coordinate 9,212,957 of NC_087074.1, forward strand.
TGGGGGACAAATTACCTGCTAACAGCTGGTAGACAATGCACCTGATCACTAGATAATAGATACTTATATGGAACTAGGCGACAAATAAAATATATTATATCTGTATAACCACTTAATTACTTCAGTAATTAATAACTTGCAGCGTACCTTGGCAGACACGTCGCATTGAGTAAGATGTTGAAGCAGTTTGGTGTCGTAGTGATTCAGCAAGTTCTCAACACAGGTTAGAATGTTTACAGGGGGGTGAGGGAAGTAGTCGTACCATCCTTGACACCATGATACTGGGGAAATAAAGAGAAAATGATATAGTGTATTTGTTGTGGAGTCGAATAGTCATACAACATAACTATAAAATTATAATGATAACTATAAAATTATAATGATTACAAACTCGCTGATACTCACAAACGAAAGTAGCGATGACTTCAAAAGCTACGAGGTGGTTGTTTTGGAACATCTTGACGAAGGGGAAAGCTAACATTGGAAGGAAGTCGGAGATACTGAAGATACTGGACCAGTGTCCCATACAGGATAATACCCTGATGTGGGCAGGGGTTAATTAACTATTGTTTTAAAGTTTTGTAAGCAACGCAATATCTACTAACTTAGTTTATAAAACTCAAGTATATAACAAAAATAGAGGTTTTCTAACACTGAATTTACGTGTAAACTTGGTATTAAACAATTAAAGGGGTATCATGGCGAGGAAAAAATAAAATCAGTTTTTTAACAGGTTTTAACGAGCAACATATCACTAACTTTTGAAGGACTCTGAGAAGTTTGGCAGATTTGACAGGGCAAACTTGCTGTAAGTTTTTGAATGCTGGATGAGTTCCTTTGTCCAGTAGCACTCCGTACGCCTCTGTGTTTTCTGGAATCTAGAAGAATTAATTCTCAGCGAGTAAGTACTGTATAACCGAACCGTCAAAGCAAGTCCGACTAACAAAATGATCAAAAGCATAATATCTAATGATCTAAATTCATCGATCTCGTAGAATGACAAATTGTAATTAGTTATAACTATAAATAGAAACCATGTAGTCCACTATATACATATTTTGTTCGTTTAGAAGTAATTGCACTTATTTAACCTTGAGAAGGAGTCGCCAGATGAAATGACGATATTTCTCAGGATATTCTCCGTATCCTTTCAGTATCTTCTTCAGCTTCTTTTTGTCTAGCTTCGATATCTACAGATGAATTTATTGTAAACTATATAATGTAAACTGTAAAACGAACACCGAAAATTTTGCTGTGGCCCTGTTACTAACCACCGTTTATATCTTCCATTCCCCATCTTAAAAAGAAATTTAACTAGGAAAACCAAACACGGTAACATATTTCTAACCAAGTTAATATCGCTGTCCTGAAAACATCGTCTCCTCGGAGTGGCTTTCTCGCCGACTGTCAACTTAACTTCTTTAGCAGGAACACTGACTGCTCTTACTAGAGGTGCTGGAGCTACGTTCAGACTCTTTGTCAGGGCTTTAACACTCAGTAACTGAAACAGAAACTTACTTACAGAATACGCTTGGGTGGTTGAAACTGGAAAGGTACACCAAAAACACGAAATGTACCAGGAATCGAGGAATATTCTGAAATTGTGGACAGAATTGGATATTGTAAACGGAGAAGAACACTGAATATATCAATGTAAAATACCTGACAAGAACCAGAATCCAGTATAACAGCAAGATGTTTAGCATTAGGACTAATAGACACGTGGTTTATAACAGTATCAGGTCCTCCAACTGTGAACACTATCTTGTAGGTGTTGAGACTGATAAACCGGAGGATACCGTCTTGGGAGAGAGCTCCGAACACCTGGTGTTACAGAGGTGTTACAGTGGTGTTACAGTGGTGTTACAGTGGTGTTACAGTGGTGTTACAGAGGTGTTACAGAGGTGTTACAGAGGAGTTACAGTGGTGTTACAGAGGTGTTACAGAGGAGTTACAGTGGTGTTACAGAGGTGTTACAGAGGTGTTACAGAGGTGTTACAGAGGAGTTACAGAGGTGTTACAGAGGTGTTACAGAGGTGTTACAGAGGTGTTACAGAGGTGTTACAGTGGTGTTACAGAAGTGTTACAGTGGTGTTACAGTGGTGTTACAGAGGTGTTACAGTGGTGTTACAGAGGAGTTACAGTGGTGTTACAGAGGTGTTACAGAGGTGTTACAGAGGAGTTACAGTGGTGTTACAGAAGTGTTACAGAAGTGTTACAGTGGTGTTACAGAGGTGTTACAGTGGTGTTACACTGTTACAGTGGTGTTACAGAGGTGTTACAGAGGTGTTACAGAGGAGTTACAGTGGTGTTACAGAGGTGTTACAGAGGTGTTACAGAGGAGTTACAGTGGTGTTACAGAGGTGTTACAGAGGTGTTACAGAGGTGTTACAGTGGTGTTACAGAGGAGTTACAGTGGTGTTACAGAGGTGTTACAGAGGTGTTACAGAGGAGTTACAGTGGTGTTACAGAAGTGTCACAGAGGTGTTACAGAGGTGTTACAGAGGTGTTACAGAGGTGTTACAGAGGAGTTACAGTGGTGTTACAGAGGTGTTACAGAGGTGTTACAGAAGTGTTACAGTGGTGTTACAGAGGTGTTACAGTGTTATTACAGTGGTGTTACAGAGGTGTTACAGTGGTGTTACAGTGGTATTACAGTGGTGTTACATTGTGCGTTACAGTGGTGTTACAGAGGTATTACAGTGGTGTTACAGTGTTATGACAGTGGTGTTACAGAGGTGTTACAGTGGTGTTACAGTGGTATTACAGTGGTGTTACAGATAAGAAACTGTTGTTACAGAGGCTCATTAAAATGGATTTTCAAAACCATATTTTCATCATGTGGTACATACCGTGTTGTTATGCTGATCGAATATTTGTTCAACAGCAATAAGCTGCTTCACAGACTTGACTCGCTCGGGAAGTTCAACTATGTGGTGCAACTTCTGGTCTTGTAACCTCCACACGTGCAAGTAGCGTGACCTGATAAGATAAACCTAGTTACACACATGTGAAGATAACAGAATATTATAACACACGTGGGCAGATACCGGCGTGATATTACACACAGGCAGATAAGAGATTCATTATGATTATAATGTTGTGATTAATTTTGGTCGTTAAAAAACGCTTGAAACCGTCCGGATCAAAACGAACCTTCCACCAGCAATAAGGAACTCTCCACTAGCGGTAGTAGAGAAACAGTTGAAGGCTGGTTGTTCCCCGGGCTGTTTGTGTAAAGTGTAGAGGTGCTCCAAAGATTCACAGTCCCAGGCAAATATACTGTCGTCACGGAAACAGGTCAGTAGGATGTTACTCTTCGGAACAAACAACAGCTGTAGTATAAACTGTTATTTATTTGACTTTAAGTTAAAACTGTTAATTTATCAAATTTTTGATTAAATATCAACCAACGATTCAGGTTGGAAACGAATACTCTGTACCTTGACTCTAGAAGCACTCTAGTTTCAATAGTTAAGACCATGCTAAATCTATTTAAATTCAGATTCTAAAGAGCCTGCAGACTTTTATGTTGATAATTCGAATTGTACATTACAAGCAATTTCACGAGTACGTGTTCACAAGCATGCGTTTCTCTGTTCTTCTTCAGTCTACACTCTACACTTTTACTCAAAAGTTACGTTTTGTTATTTGTGCAGAGTTTGTTACATGTAATTGTGTCATCTTGTACATGAATTTTAGTAAGATTTATGTTGTAATATGGCTGGTGTTCATTTGACCTTGCCTCCAGTATGGCACGTCTTCGAGTCTGTAATATTATATTCATGCTTCTCAGCTGAATATAATATTACAGTTTATTAAGGACCGTAAACAAAAAAGGGCATTCTATCTAGCGCTGGTTAGAAGCCTTTTCGAAAATTGCAGTGTTGTCTGGAGACCAACAAGTGTAGTTCTTAATAACAAAGTTGAAAACATCCAGCGCAGAGCAGTTAAGTGGATCCTTGGCGAACAGGATCATCACTATAATGACATAGAATATTTGGCTCGGTTAAGAGAGCTAGACATGTTGCCGATGGAGCTAAAGTTTGAATACACAGACCTACTATTATTTCACCAGATATACAATGGCCAATCTGTACTGAAGCTCCCATCCTATTTAACCCCGATAACAACCAGTGAACAGGGTAGATTGCGTTCAAATATAAGGCAACCCTCGAGATATAATGAAGCTGATACATCTCAAATGCCTGATATCAACCAGAGGCGACAGAACAGACACGACAACTTCTCCCTGAAATGTACTGTGGAAGCAAAGGCACACCCCTTTAAGAGAAGCTTCTTCTTCAGAACACACAGTGTCTGGAATGATCTACCGACTGACCTTAAAGAGATAGGTGATGCCGGAACTTTCAAGGCGAACCTGGCAAAACACTTCTGGGACAAAATGACAGACCCCGACTAAGTCCAGGAATGCAAATGATATTTATAGGTGGCCCCCGCCACTGATAGATCGATCACGATGCTGAATATAACAAGTATAATAGAACTATATCTATTAAATCACATTTACTTTCTGTCGCCAGGATGTGGCCCTTGCGTGGTCCACAGTGAATATACGAAATTGGATTACGCGAAATTAAATCAGAATGTAGCAATGCTTTTCAGCGCTGTGTTACGAATGCCGCGCATTATGCATTGTTGCGCCACATCTTCGGTCGAATCGTGGTGGCATTGTCTATCATTATATTATTTATTTTGACAATTCTAAATTTGTGTGTTTTAGATTAATTTTGTGTGTTTAGATGGAGGTGGTGTTAGTGAGTCTGGGGGTAGAAATATTACCTGTAATACGTATATCCCCAGAACTTGTACCACTTACCCATGCTTTTAGTATTTCTACAATAAGGTCTACGACTTTTACACAGCATAATACCCCATGATGTCGTTTATTTTAAATTCTCTTTGCTGTATTGTATAATATGTACTATTTGTAAAAGTTTCAAATCAAATCAAATCAGCGGAATTATTAATCGGCGGAACCTTCCAAATTGAGGATTATTGAAGAAACGGTTCCAAAAGACTTGTTTTTCTTCTATAATCATAATTTGACAAAGATTATGTAACAGATACTAAGGTAGTTATATCCCGAATACCTTCTGCGATCATTGAACTTCCTATAGAGTCATATAATTAAGGCTTGTGTATTCCTAGAAAATAGAACTTCCTATTTAGGCATATTTTACAATAACAGCTCCCGTTCTGATAACGTTGTTTGCTTTTATCTTTTTATCTAATTGTAGTTTTCTCGACTTTGTATACAGGTAACCAGGTTTTATGTACCGTCTGTCGTCTATATATTGTTTACATGAACTGTAGGATTTTATGGACAGATATCAAATATTATGTGATCTATCTGTCTATATTGATGGTATGTGACTGCTACTGCGGCACACGGACCATGAAATGGTAACGATGTTAAATTTATGACGTTTTGCAGGCATAACTTGATCTAGATCGTGGACTTTGTTTTGGAGTTGTTGTACGGACAAATTTAGTTAAGTTTGGTTCCAGCATTATTTGGTCAAAAAATTTCATTTTTGCTTTTTCTGCTTGAACAATAATGATTTTAAACTTCATGTAACTGTACGCTCGTAAGTCGTGGAGATAAGAGGGAGATAGAGATAAATGGGTTTCCAAATTAGTATTTGTCCCTAACTTGCACAATCTATGTAATCTAACTCCAGTAGATAATGTTAGTCTTAGTACTGCAATTACTGGTGACCACTGTAAAGAGTGACATGGTATGTGACAGTGACGGTGTTAAATGTGTTAAAGACCCGGCTAATTGTGACTCCTCCGCTCCTACTGACTGTAATTATCTTCTCAAGTACAAGGCTGCCTCAGCAGACACCACTAAGGTATGTAAAACATGTTGACATCAAATACACCTTCAAATGTTTTGAATAACTCAAACTCCCACTATACTAGCTTTATCCGAGTCTAATTATACAGTAAAACCACGAATTACCGAAAAACCCGATTCACTGCGGCCATTTCCTTCCCCCAAATGAGGTGTCAACGTACAGTACAATCAAAACCCCGATTTACTGCAGCTGTCTCCTTCCCCCAAAACTCTGCGGTACATCAGGGTTTTACTGTAAACTGAATTTGAGTTTATCTTCAGATAGAGATATCAGGGAAACCCAGTAAGTTCAGCCTGACATCCTATCTAGAGAACATGTGGCTGGTATTTGGGTTTTCTCCCAGCAGTAGCGGAATGTCAGGTATAAATCTGTATGCTTGCCAGCTAGTCGGTGGCACTCAGTACGATGTCAGGAAGTTAAAAACTAATGGTTATAGTGGTGTAGACAAGTAAGTGATATTTCATTTCATTATTTAATTTCCAACAATTCATCAAGTATAGTTTTTATCTTCGTTATTTTTTTCCGTGGTACTCACAACATTGAAAAGGTTTTATTTTGAAAGATTGATTTTTATTTGTTCTAAATTGAGCTGTTCATGAACACACATCACCATTGCAAATATCCTTGGCAAAAATAACAATCCCAGCGCTGGATCGGCAATCGTTGCTAAAGGGGGAAGTGTGAGTGGAAGTAATCAGGACGACCTAATGTCATGTTCATACGAGATACTCAACTCAGAACTTCCTACTAGCAATCAATATCTCGTTAAAGCTATGGGTGATTACTTTTACCATTTTTCAAAATACAGCTCAAAGCTGGCTTTTTCGTTATCATATTGCAGAGTATGTCAAGGCATATTCAAATTGAAAATTGCTGAAAAATACAAGAAGTATTAGGAAAGTCCGATAAAATGCGTATCATTTGGTAAACCTGCCTGATCAGGTCCGATGGCTGGTGAAAACTCCATGTCAAAGCACAGAATGACCCCAAAGAGAGGAACCCTGATGAAACTTCAGCAAGAGTTCATACCTCCCGTAGAATGTCCCGTGGTAAGATTTATTTTTAAATCATAAAATTATGAATTAGTATTTAATGAATATGTATTGGATATAATGAATAGCATAAGCTATATTTCTGATGAAATCGAATCAATGAAATCTTCAAAGAGCTGGTTTCTATTTATCACGATATTTTCAGGGAGAAAAGGAAGTTAACAATGTTTGCCAGAAATGTCCAGCGGGAGACTATCAAGACCTGACAGGGCAAACTTCTTGCAAAACTTGTGACAGTGGTCATATCTCTGCTGAAGGATCTTCAAAGTGCACTGCCTGCAGCGTGGTAAATACCATAGTTCGAATTACCGTTTAAGAATGTCACAGTTACAGTAGAAGCTCAATTTGATGGTCTCTCTCTCTCTCTGTTTTGGTCAACGGTTTCTGGCCTCCTAGTGAAGAGGGAGGCCTTCTCGCCGTGCCCACAGAGTGTGACTCCTGCTAGCCACACTCCAGGACTCCCTAGAAGTATATACAAAAACATAGAATAATAGATATCAACGCAACAGACCTCTGGAGTCTCGAAGCTGTTACTACCTTGCTCAGGGCAAACCCACTTCAGATGTTCTTCTTTGGCGGGCAGGCGAGGGACTTCCGAGCATGGTCCACACCTGAATATGTGTCACTATCTGGGATAGTCCTGTGTGGGTCTAGTGTATGATTGTTTATGAACCTTGGTGTATGTCCTAGATGCTTATCCAAATAGATCGTCTCTGTCAAACCTTGTTGACTGTTCCACGAATTTGATAATGTGGTCGAGTTTACTATTGATGAGTTCCTCAATTGTTAGGATGGGTTTACCAAATATCCTCATTCTAGTTGTCATCAGCTGGATGCATTCACATAGGAAGTGTTGTGATGTTTCTGCTTCCTGGGCAGTGTGAGAACTCACAGTCTTGTGTTTCGAAATTGGAGTTGTTTGCTACCGTCTGGAAGTATGCTAGTGGGCTGTGTCCTGATAGTAGCCATGTTAGCCATCTGATGTGAGTACCTGTGATGTTAATTTTCTTGTACCTGTTTTTGTTGAGGAAAAATGTTAGTGGGGTTTTTCCTTTATCACTGAGTGCCACCTGTTTATACTTCTTGATATGGAGATTGAAGAGGTAATCTTTTATTTGGGTGTTGATTATAGTTCTTTACCGTATACTCCTTCATGTCCTGGAACAAAGTTCTACTCGATGCGAAAACCTAGCGAGTTGAGTTGGTCTGAGATGTTCAGAACGAACCTGGAGTTAAAATTGGTGCTGTTAAGGGCTTTAAATGCAGCCTGGGAATCTGAGAGGAATTTATGATTGATTGAGATCCTAAGTTATCATTAGTCCAGAAACTTGCCATGTATAACGCAAATAGCGGGTACGATTTCCTCAATGAACCTGAAGAAGGAATATCTGTCCTGAATTGATACCATGTAACGTCGAGCTTAAAAATGAATCAAAAGTTCGAGTAAATCGTTAAACGTTGTATGTCCTATTTGCATCCCCTAAGCATTGCATTGATGTTTATTCCTGGTCCGGTTAGCTTTGCGTCTCAGAAATAAAGAGGTCCACTATGCTTAAAGAGCTAAGCTGTCCACCAGGGTACTGTAGATCTAAGGGTTCCCCGTGTAATGGGGCAGGCTGTGATAAAGCATCTCTGCAGGATGTCCGAGATGAACTGATTCGAGTGTTGAGAACTTCCGCTGTAGAAACTGAATAGAACCAGTAAGGATGTCAGTCAAACTCTGCGGCTACTAGATGATTGTAGAGCGTCCAGTCACACTTCAATAAAGAGTGTGGCAAAGCTAACCCGGTCCCCTGAAAAGTGGTTATTGGAGGAAGAAGTTCCAGGAATTCTCGTTATCAGTGTGTTCTCGTAGTCAGAGTTGAAATCCCTAATTTTGTCTTATCACGAGCCTGTGTCTAGCGTGTGTCAGCCCTTACGCATTAGCTGTCTTAACTGAAAAGACCTGAAAAGTGGTTACTGGAGGGAGGAAGTGCCAAGACTACTCATTATCAGTGTGTCCTTGTAGTCAGGATGAGCGAATTGGAATCCCTAGCTCTGTGGTGGGTGACTTCGATGGGACCTGAAAGCTGAAAGAGAATTTCCTGGCGATTTAATAGCTCTTAGAGCTAGGTATCTGTGTCTAACGTATCGTCATTTGTGTGTGTACTATCTTGTAACCTGATATCTGAAAGAGAAATTTCCTGGTGCTTGGTAGCTGTTATTGTTGACTTCCTGGTTCCCATGGGAACTTTGAGTTGGCAAGTCCCAACCTTAGTACTCAACAAGAGAGCACACCACCCGTTAGTGCCAACCAGGCCACACCACGTGGAGGTTCGGAGAGGATTTCGTGACCCACAAATTTGATGGTATTCAAATAATGGTTTAATTTTAAAATACTTTTCAAATTTTACAGATTACATATACAGCAATGAACTTTTTTTTAAATGAATAAACGTACTGATAATGTAACATCTGTAAAATTTGATGGTGCATCATCAGTTCGTTGAATCTCCGAAGGACTCATTTTTATTAATCATAATATCTTCAGGGAGAAAAGGAAGTTAACAATGATTGCCAGAAATGTCCAGCGGGAGACTATCAAGACCTGACAGGGCAAACTTCTTGCAAAACTTGTGAAGAGAACCAATTCTCAGCAGAAGGTGGCTATCTATTTAAATTTTATGTATTTTAAATGGTTATATGTTATACTTTTTCAATTCAAGAATACAACATACTTTATGTGTGCCGGTATACGCTTACAATCTATAATATTCTACTGTCAGCTGGGCAGACGCAGTGTGAGAAGTGTCCAGATAACACATTTTCTGAAGAAAAGGCTGATCAGTGCGTGGATTGTCCAACAGAAACTGAAACTAGTATCAGGGACAGTATGGAAAACAGGAACTTCGGGGAACTCCTTATTCAAAAATGCATAGGTATTTACCTTTTATAATATTTATACTTTTAATTTGGTTCCTGCTATTTGAAATAAGTTGATTTTCCTCTGAAAATCTTCTTCCTGTAAATACAGTCGCCAGAGTTATATTCTAGATCAGCAATTTTACAGGAAACCGATTTCAAGCCACTCCTTTAATACACTTCTTTTGTACTATCATATTTATCTCTTGCGCAGACGATAACGAAGAAAGTAATGAAGGAGAAGGGGAGAAGAAGACGGACATGATTGTCGAGACTGTTACAATAGAAGTGCATCTAGAGATATTGCGACCTGGTTATTTATATTATCACTCTTTCCAGTTTGGATGAATTAAATAATGACACCTATTATAAGATGATTATTCATTTTTAGATAATAACTGATTATTAGTTATTACTACCGCCTATAATTAATTTCCGTCAAAGCAACTAGTACGGCCGATGAATGGTTGCATCATGAGGGAAATTGAAGTTGTTCGTTTCATTTCGGATTGGAACCGTTATTGTTGAAACTTCAAACTGTGCAATGACACCAAAGGTTGCCACTTTCCATGTAAAAAACTGTACTGAATGACCATCACGTGACCCGGTGTATAAGTGCAGCAGTTATTGCTGACGTTATGTCATGATAAACTGTATTCTAGTATTTTAGTATTATCGTTCATGTGTGACCTTCAATGATCTATTTGACATATTATCATCTATACGAGTGATTCAATGCTATTTACAGATTTCAAATATAATTTGAATTTAAAGATTTTGATTTTTGTGTTTTGTAGTGTAGGAAGCATAATATCACAAAAAGAACACAAACTATAGAATATAAGAAAGTGTTAATCTGTGACCATTAGTGACCAGATTTCCTCAAACGTACCTCCTTGAGACCAGCGACACTGGCTCCCGACAGCATTCGTTTTCTGTGAAAGTTTGGAGGTCCCACAAAGCTCCTGTTTCTGATGAGCAAGTGAGAATGTATCTGCCACCCTCGTGGTGTTTTAGGGAAGTAACAACAGTTTTCTGGAGACTCAAATCTCCAACAACCTCGTGTGAACCTGATTTAATAAATTAAAATAAAAACATTTGTTGTATGATTAAAAAAGTAGAGACACATTCATAGATATCCATTCGACCAATATTTTTCATTGCTAACACTAATGTGTTAGTTTCAGCAAATTTTCGGCACCAAAGTTGTAACTCACCAGAGTCAATCACTTTAACAGAGCAGTCAGCATAGGCAACAACAACGAAGTTCAGAGTTGGAAAGTCTATAGCAGTACAGTACTTTGTTCCTTTATGTAGCAACGTGTACCTGTTCAAAATGTTCTGATAACAATATGATGTTATGTTTGATATAATGTGTGTGTAACTTCTCATGCTCAGTATTAGAAATATTTGCTGGAAATCATATAACCTAAACAATAACTATGACAGTTATATTATATCAGATTGAATAATTTAGAATGACACTAAAACGAATTGGCACTTCTCAAAAAACAACAATGTCTCATAAATAAATTGAGCAAGCAATGATACTTAATTATTAAATTAACCTGTTTTTGTGAAGATCCAGAATGTACAAGTGACCAAGTTGGTCTGCGATCACAATCTGCTCACCACAAGGACTGAAGGAGCACTTCACAAATTTGCCCTGTCTGTCACTGACTGCCATGTTACAAACTTCGATAAAACAACTGAAAATTTGCTATTCTTACATCAAATCTCAACCAATGGAAATTGTAAATTATTGGATCAATTGGATAACCCTTGACAGGCTAAACCCATTGCATTATAACCTAGCAATTGCATATGCATATGCAACCTCTTAGTTTTGTATTGAGATAGGATTATAAATACTGGTAATTACTCAAATACTTACCCATGCTTATCTGGATTTGGTTTTCGTGTCCAAAGGTTACCAGAAATCTTCCCTTTGCCAACTTTTACTTTTTGCATTATTTTTTCTGTCAAGTTTTTATAGTTTATTTGGGGTAGCTGGTGTTATTATCATTTTCTAGCAAAAAAGAAGTTATCACAAAAACAGTTTAATTAGTATCTTGAGAGAGTGATAAGTACTGAAAAATATAATAAATGTTTTCGCAAACTCATTGAAGAGGGAAGAGATCTCAAATTGTACAATTATAAATTGTACAATTATAAATTGTACAATTATAAATTGTACAGTCAATTAAACAAAATCAAACAAAAATTTCGATTAATTATTTGCCATTTATTTATATCAAAACGATTCCATTTGCATTTAGATTGCCATGATTTAGATTGTCACTTTTAAACTAATGTAGGTTGATGAGGCAGAGGGTGCAGGTGTGCGTGCTATGATTTTTAAATGTTTTAAAGAGAGGCTAGACCTAGATGGTCCATGAGAGGATAGCATGAGGATACTCTGCCTGCCTCTATCTCTGGGGCATGGTAACCCTGAAAGCAGGATATTTTTTTCTGATGTGATTGAGTGTAGTGTTAAGATTTTGGATGATGGTAACGTGCTTGGTCCCAGTGTCATTTAAGGCGCAGTTTATATCTATACATAATATATAATATATATATAACTCTAAAACTCTGGTCACAAGAGCAACTGCCTAAACGTGCAGAAGTGAAAACGAATACATGAAATACTAGCAATTAAGCAATCCTTTAAATTTGCAATAAATAAATTCGTTCAATGTCATAAAATTCTTAAAACCACATATACGTGACCAGTAAATAATTTAATTGGTCTATAGACTACTGTATAAAATTCTCAATATAAACTTTTTTAACAATAATTAATTAATTAAAAACACACAACAACCTTTGGTGTGTAAGAATGATTAAACAACCTCTTTTTGACACAAAATATCTTTCATAATATTATGGTATATGCTATAATATTAAAACTGTTTAGTTGAGTTCAGGTAACAGAATTTAACTGTAATAGCACCTCTGTTGTGTTATCCATAGTTGAGATATAGCCATATTTTCGTCCGTTCTAACATTGAACCCGGCTCATGAAATATATGCTTCGTCCGGTCTAACATTGAACCCGGCTCACTAATCATAGGGGTGGTGTAGTATAAGAAAACAACAATTTCAAGAAAGAAATTGGAATATGATAAACTTTTGACAGTTTTACCTTTATTCGAAGGAATTCTTCTGCATCCTTTGTTATTTCAAGTGCCAAATCAAAGGACTCGCGAAGTCTGCTCTATGATATCAACATTGAATTCCCACCATAGCCGTGGTTTACGATGTTGTGGAAAGGGTGTCTTTCAAGAAGCTCACTCATTTTTTTCCTTTTATTTGCTTGTACATCAGGACAGTCGATAAGCAGGTGAAGTGAATTTTGCGCACCTCGCCTTCACAGAAAGCAGACTTCTTAATTTTGTGTATCTATTCAGGATAAATGTTCAATACATGCATCGTGAGCCGGTTCACTCTTCAATAAAACTGTAAACAGGTGATACTCGTAATATATCTGTTCCACTCGGCGCGCGTCCTGGTCAGTGGCGTAACGTTGCCTGTTGGCGCCCCCCTGCCGAAAAAAGCGCCCCCCTGTTGGCGCCCCCTCCCCTTTTGGTGCCCCTCCCTAAAATTGAACAAATTAGGTGATTTTAAAGAATACTCCGGTAAAATCTCTAAAAAGTGTGTATCTAGAGCAAAACTCGCAGTTTTGCTAGTACTTTAGTTAAGTTTTCGAAATTGTCCCACATTCAAACGACGATTTGGCGCCCCCCTAAGACGGCGCCCCTCTGCACAGCGGGGTCAGCAGGGCCTCTCGTTACGCCACTGGTCCTGGTAGGTTGTAAACCTACAATAAAACTGTAGTCCCTACCAAATTTACTGCCACAGGAAGATCAATCCATGAAATTCTCTCTATCAATGTACAATACACAGCCTATTTCCCACTCATGTATATACAGCCTACAGGGTGGGCCAAAAGTCAGTGGACATACGTTGGCCTTAATAGTTCAGTCACTGAGTGCCCAATTGAAATAATTTTTTCTGGTATGACTTACTACCACCACTGGTTCGGGGACTTTGTCAAATCGAAAAATATTGCAGTTAATTTTTTTCAAATGAAGGTTAATTTTTTTCAAATGAAGGTTCATTTTCGCTTTCATTTGATAGTTTGGATAGTCGGATTGAGCTAAATTTTTGTTGAATTGTGTTTGGCCATTCGAATTACGTTTGTCCTAAAAAAAATTAGAACTTTAGCTTTTCAGATGACAGAGATATGAAGCAGAACGAGTTTAATCATTACATGTGATCAGGTGATTGGTTTACCTAATCATTGTAGCGCGATGCACTACTGGGTCGCGCGCGCATCAAATAATGCTTCTCGCAACCACGGTAGATCGGCGAGATGCACCACTGTGCCTCACCGAGCTGCGAAGGATTGACATCGTGAATCAAACCTAATCACAAATCACGTGATTAGTTGACCCCGTTAACCACATCATTAAACATTATGGGAGTTGTTAAGGGTGCCCAATTAAGTTGACCATCGTTATTGGTTTGGTCCGGCGCGCGCTACTTCGTAGAAAGCGGCGCGAGAAGAAAGCGGCGCGCGCTACTTCGAAGAAATTTAGACGAGTTACGTCTTAATTGACGATGTCAATTCATGGCAGCTCGGCGCGGCACAGTAGCGCATCTCGCCGATCTAGCCAGCACAGTAACGCATCGCGCTACAAAGTAACGTACGTCAAACAATTATGGGGTCGTGTCACGGTGTCACATATTGGATGTACTTTAAGTAAAAATATCGTGCGCGCCTAAATTTAAAATTTTGAACGAGTTTTACTATAATTTGAGTTTTTGATACATGACGATAATAATGATTTGATTTGAAACTTTTACAAATAGTACATTATACAATACAGCAAAGAGAATTAAAAATATACGACATTATTATCATGAGGCATTTGTAGGGTAAAAGTTGTAGTCCATATTGTATAAATACTAAAAGCATGGTTAAGTGGTACAAGTTCTGGGGGTATACGTATTACAAGTAATAGTTCTACTCCCAGACTCACTAACACCACCTCCATCTAAACACACAAAATGTATCTAAAACACGCAAATTTAGAATTATCAAAATAAATACATAATGTATCCATGACCTGACTCATAATGCGCCAAAAATTGCGCGCGTATCATCACACAGCAATTAAAAGCAGGATTACAGTCGGATATAAAGTTCGCGTAATCCAGTTAAGTATATTAACTGTGGACTGCACCAGGGTCAAATCATGGTGACAGAACGTAAATGTTATTTAATATTATTTAATAGATTTCTTTTTATATTATAGTTGTTATATTCAGTATCGTGACCGATCTATCAGTGGCGGGGGCCCACATATAAATATCATTTGCACTCATTAACTTAGTCAGGGTCTGTCAATTTGTCCCAAAAGTGTTTTGCCAGGTTTGCCTTAAAAGTTCCGGCATCACTTATCTCTTTAAGGTCAGTTGGTAGATCATTCCAGACACTGTGTGTTCTGAAGAAGAAGCTTCTCTTAAAGGAGTGAGCTTTTGCTTCCACAGTACACTTCAGGGAAAGGTGGTCGTGTCTGTTCTGTCGCCTCTGGTTGATATCAGGCATTTGAGATGTATCAACTTCATTATATCTCGAGGGTTGCCTTATGTTTGAACGCAACCTACCCTGTTCACTGGTTGTTATCGGGGTTAAATAAGGTGGGAGCTTCAGAACAGATTGACCATTGTATATCTGATGGAATAATAGTAAGTCTGTGTATTCAAACTTCAGCTCCATTGGCAACATGTCTAGCTCTCTTAATCGAGCCAAGTATTCTAAGTCATTATAGTGATGATCCTGTTCGCCAAGGATCCACTTAACTGCTCTGCGCTGAATGTTTTCAACTTTGTTATTCAAGACAACTCTTGTTGGTCTCCAGACAACACTGCAATTTTCGAAAAGGCTCCTAACCAGCGCTAGATAGAATGCCCGTTTTTGTTTACGGTCGTTAATAAACCGTAGAGTTCTTTTCATTAGACCTAGACGAGAACTAGCTTTCGTACAAAGGTTGACTATGTTCTCCTCCCACTTAAGGTCAGTTCTAACAAAGACCCCAAGGTCTTTTTCACTCTGAACGAAGTCTAGTGCCGTTCCATCTAGGGTGTAGACAAAGAGCTGAAAGGGGAAAAAACTCAAAATTCCTTTTTCGCTCAATTTGCTTGATATAGAGAGTACCTTACATTTATTGGGATGAAACTTCATTTTGTTTCTTACTGCCCAGCAATGCAGGGCATCTATATCTGCTTGTAGGATCTCATGGTCCCTCCAGCCCACAATTTTACGCCATATTTTGGTGTCATCAGCGTACAGGGCAATTTTTGTACCTTCACTTACGCATTTTGACATGTCATTAATAAAGAGTACAAAGTATAATAAAAATAATATTTCTAAATACTTTTTAGGCAATTTGGTAGCAAGAAAAGTTATTTGATGCGCGGCGTGACCTATAAGTGCAGTGCTATTATTACGCGCCGGGGTGTAATAGTTTATACATTATAGCAAATTTCTAATGGACTAAATTATTGGTAATTGATATATTCACAGGAGGACGATAGTGCAAAGAAACTGCTGCTAACTGCTGCTCACTGTACTGCTCACTGCAGCAGCAGTCGACGGTCCTGATATATGGAACAAATATTTTACGAGTATCACTCGTTAAGCGCCGAGTTGGACTCGTCGACGGTCCTGGAACAAATATTTAACGAGTATCACCCGTTAATCTTTGCACTATAGTCCTTTTGTGTATTGGTTAAAACAAAATTAAGACCAGATAGCTGTTCAGTGTTCATTTTGAACAAACCCGATCCATATTCAGTCAAACCACTAGTTACTTTAAAAGTTCACATAGCCATACTGTATACGCGTACTGCGTACTGCGGTCGCGCGCTACTGCAAGCGAGAGGGCTCTGGTTAGTGGTTAGAGCAACTTTAAAAGCTTCAATAAGGTCCCCACGTATTCGCCAGTCTACGATATCCAGAAACTCTACGATACAGTTCCACTTTAGTGAAACGACAATAACAAACGTTTCACAGGGCCTGGCATGCATTTACCTGGGGACCTCAGGCTACTATTTAATTGACGATTTCAATTCATGGCAGCTCAGCGCGGCACAGTAGTTAACGGGTGATACTCGTAAAATATCTGTTCCATATATATATTCTATATATATACCGTCGACGAGTCCAACTCGGCGCGCGTCCTGGTAGGTTGTAAACCTACAACACAGTAGCGCATCTCGCCGATCTCGCTGTGAGAAGCCTCATTGAGTGCGCGGCGCGGCACAGTTACGCATCGCACTACAAGCTATTATGTTCATAAATAGAGATTCGGCGGAATGACAGGCTGAGCGCGGCCCAGTAAGGCATGCATATGTGTGCTGTAAGCTAAGAGAACACAAAGTGCAAACAATTTCATATTGTGTAACCACCCTTGCCACTGCGCTTTTTATTAAATCAATTAATTGACGATGTCAATTCATCTCAGCTCTGCGCGGCACCGTAGCGCATTTCGCCGATCTAGTGAGAAGCCTCATTGAGTGCGCGGCGCGGCACATTTACGCATCGCGCTACAATTAAATCAATAAATCTTTTTTGGGACCAAATATATAAATAAGAATGCAAATAAGCAATGACCTTGGTAGCTCCATCACCTCAGTACGATTTTAAATGAGTTATAAGTATTTTCCGAGTCCCTTGTGGTCTGGTTTTGGTATTTTGTTTTGGAGTTTGCCGATTGGTGATTTTTTATTTTGATTTTGAAAGTTGATAGCATATTAGTAAATTACTGTAATTCCGCCGAATCTCTATTTGGCGGAATAATGTTTATGAACAGGTAAAGTAGCAACCTGATCAACACTCCTAAACCCTAAAAGGTCATGGAGTGCTTGTTGGATTGGGGTCTAAACTGCTTTTTGTTGTGATGTGAATTTGTTATATATTATTTTAAAGGGTTTTTATTTTTACCTCAGTTTTTAAAATTTGTACCATTTTTAAAGAATTTTTATATAGGGTCATTGCTATATTATGTTATATAGCAAAATTGTTGCCAGGCTCACATTTTAAAAGGTTAATAACAGTTTTAAAGTGCTGTGAATATATTCTAGCATAATAGGATACAAAGATACAAAAGTGATAATTACTTTATTGAAGACTAAAATTGTTGTAAACCAAATTTATTGAGACTAAATTTTTCGGCGACTAATTTAAAAGCAGACCAACATTTCAGTAGAGCATATATGACATGAATAATATTTAGCTTACATCACAGTGCTGGCAAGCATGACCGTTGCCCTTATACCTCCTTATACCTCCTATGTATAATTATACCCCTTTATTGTTTTTGCATGCATTAAGACTCATCGAAAGTCGTTCAGCAGGATTATTTTAAGTTCAAAATTAATTAATTAATTAAAATTGAAATTTAAAAACACCACTATTAAGCGTACACTTTTACTCAGCAGTGTCACTACAACTAGTTTACAAAAATACTTTTAAAACTATATATCAAAAGCAAAATAAAGTTCTATGTATAAATTCGTTCATAAAACTTCCAAAAAGCTAATATAATTTGATAAGTCAAAGAGAGGGTTAAAATTATTAATAAAACATTTTTGCTACCTCAGTGTCAGATAAAGTAAACAAATAAGTCTTCAGTGCGGACTTAAACGCCTCAACAGAATAACATTGTTTAACTGAGTCTGGTAGTGCATTAAAAACTCGTGGACCAACCACACTAAAACTACGATCACCAAAACCCTTGGTTGAACGATAAGGGACTATGAGCCTAACAGTGTGTCCATGGTGAGCATACTTAAACATATCTTGAAGGTACAGTGGCGCTATTCCATTAATAGCCTTAAAAGATAGGAGACATATTTTAAAAATCACTCTTTTAGGTATATTAAGCCAGTGCAATTTATCAAGATCGTCGCCTAGGTGATCAAATTTATATTTTCCAGTTACTGCTTTTGCACAGGCATTTTGAATAAGCTGTAGTTGATGTATGAGGTACTTGGAGATGCCGTAAAACATGGCGTTACAAAACATTCTAATTCAATGTCAAAGTTGAGAGGAATAAAAATAGTTGTGTGGAGGTTTTTAAGAAATTTGCGCAAAATATGCGCCAGCACTTATACGAAATTCGGTAAAAAACTCAAAATCGCCATATTCAGGTGCCCTAAAAACCATGTTAAAAGGAGCTTAGTGCTTATTGAGTAGCCTCCGAATTGAGTAGCCTCCGAATTCCGAAAAGTTTTAGAATTAAAGAAATAAGCCACTACTGACATGAAAGGTAAATTCTGAACATTTTTTACCGGTTAAGTGTCTCATATACCCCATTAGGGTCTTGTATGCACTTGTATCATATTGAGATGATACAGCTTGATATCTTACTATATATAAAGCGAGACGATATATATGTGTTTATCCATGCCATTTTACTGACACCACGGCATCAACTTTAACGCGACTTTCTGCAAAAGCCGTAAAAGATATACAACTGAAACTTTTTCTACGGTGTCAAATACTTTAATGGCCTCCAAATCTGTATGAAAAAAAATAAAAAATCGGCCAAAAAATAGGAATTTTAGAGCCCAAAATTTGGAACCCCAAGTGGTGTCAAAAACGCGAATTAAATAGGTAATAATTATTTTAGTCTCTTGAGTCTTGACACCATTTTAGGGTTATACGGGTTCCTGCTAGTGAACTTAAATTACCACCAAATGTTGTTTTAGATAAGCTGTGATGAATCACGCTTCTTGCACATAACGAGGTAATCGAATAAGTAGTTCGGGGGGGGGGGGGGGGGGGGGGGGTGAGACTATTGTAATAAACAGGGGCATTGAGTAAATTCCCCTGAACTAAAGGTTACAATGGTAGGCAAATTGCTGTTACAATTTAATAATGTTGGGGAATAGATATCTGTGTTTACCTTTACAATTAATTAACGACACATACTCCCCAGTAGTGTAATGGTAACATGGCAGGAAATGGAGCAGCCACCTACACCTTACTTTCAAGTAAGTATTCTGCTTTTTATTTCTATTAGAAGTAATTATTGATATGATTTAGTTGCGCCCTGTAATTTATTTTTTTATTTTCATTCGATGATTCTTCCATGACAATTTCCGATCTTTTTCTTATGAGACAAGTTGATAACAATGTGATGATAAAGGGAAGGCGAGGTTACTGAGTTCAACGTCTGAGCGTCCGGAAATCAGATTGTTTGTTCTATGTAAACAATCTTATCACAAATTTTCTTCTAAGAGTAATCACGCACTATAATAATTTAATAATTATAATAAAATGAATATACTATAGTGAATATAATAATATTTAAAACACTAATAATCTATACTGTATTTTAAACTTGACGAAATCCCCCCAGCAATGGGGGCATTAAAAAAGCACTGAAAATCGACCAAAAACCGACCCTCTGACTCGAACAATTTCAGCTCGCAAATGGAGTTGAAACCTCGCGATTTTTAGCAGGGTTGTAAAAAAAGGATAGGAATAGGAGATAGAATTCGTAGAATTTTTATTAAGGCTTTCGATTTTCTATAATTAACGTCGGAACTGAGGTAAAATAAACGTTAGAATAATGGCGTAATTTAATCAAAGGTTACGTCTGCGTCGTTGCTTAGCAACATCAAGAGATTGCACGTGCGCGAGCAAGAACAGATTAGCAATGCGCGTTGCCATGCTTTATACTGATACTTGATATGTCATAACTAGCTCACATTATCATCATCGTAGTTACATTTTAAATGTTTCTAAAGTTCACGTTTATCATTTATGGAAAGATCTAATTATCATCTGTCGTGGGGTGAGCGTCGTTGACGTTCAGCTAAGGATCATGAGTGGTCTATGCAGCCCCCGGTCTACTCAGCCGAATACTCGAGAAATGGGGTGTGAGGGTTAAATGAGGAGCTGCACATTGCAGCAAAGTCTCGGGCGAAGAAAGTATGGTACACACTACCTTAACCGTCACTGGCTAAAAACAAATCCTTCGGCTTCCTGTAATTGGCTGGTTGCACTTGTGTAACAATGTGGCTGTTGGAATACTCCGAAGTAAAATAAGTGTCTTAATAAAAAAACCTAAAAATATAAACCAGAAACTGAAGTGAACAGTAGTACGACCTTCATGTTGCTGGACTAGTGATATTGACTATAACACTGTAAGAATAGTCAGCTAATCCTAATTTGGTAGCACTGTAATCAAATCACTGTGGCCCAGCTTACTGTATTCACATGTAAGACTAGGGCTAACATACACTGCTGTATCAGAGTACCGGTATTAAGACTCATTCAGGACCTACTGCCCCGTATGTCACGTCATCGGCTTTGTTCAGATCCTGCAATTCATCAACCTACATGTCAGCCTACATAATATAGTAATCATATTTCATCTCTCCAGATATTTTATGAATAGTTCATCGGATAGTATGTTATTTTTATCGGACAGTACGTTATCTTTCATTTTACTCGGTTCTTTCTTCGTGACGACTATTTACGAGCAGTCGCTAGTGCTTGATATACTTGTCAATTCACAGGATATATGTTGCATGAATACGTTAGAAGTAGCAATGTAATATTGAAGTTTGATTTGTGCTCAGTTGGTTGTGAGTTTTAAGAGATCTTACCGAGTTGACTTTTTGCTGCATTTCAATGTTGTATTTCGAAAAATGGTTTAGATTTATTAAAACTATAGCATAGTTTCAGTTCTGATAAGATTGTAGTGACGGAGAAATTATTATCTAACTTTTTATTCCTTATTTATTTCGTCGTATCATTTCGTTCAGCAGACTAGCTGCAATTGGAATTAACTAACTTTCAACAATCTACTCGGATTAGATCCTGCAATTATGTCATTTTAATTTTCTCATTCTAATTATGTGCATAAATTATGAACTGATATAGAAATGCATAACCTTGATATTTCCATACTAAGTCTCGCTTTACTTGTATAACTTAATTTTAATGTCGAAGCGTGTAATAAATAATAATATTAAATGCTACAATTAGCATCCTATATCTCAGGCAGGTATATTTCATTACTCCAGAGAATAGATTAACTTTATCGGAAATCGGAATGCTGTACGTTATCTTTCATTTTACTCGGTTCTTTCTTCGTGACGACTATTTACGAGCCTTCGCTAGTGCTTGATATACTTGTCAATTCACAGGATATATGTTGCATGAATACGTTAGAAGAAGCAATGTAATATTGAAGTTTGAGTTGTGCTCAGTTGGTTGTGTCCAGTGCAATATTTGTGTAGAGATTATATGACTTTTTGCTGCATTTCAATATTTTTGATAAAATGCGATAGTTCTAATAAATCTAATTTTGTAAATAAAGTGTATTTCTGTGATAGTTAAAATCGGCAGCCACAATAAAATGTCTTTTTGTCTTCCGTTCTAATTTCGCTCTGTCATTTCTTATCATACCCAAACAAGTATTTCACATTCCGAGGATATTTCACAAAAAATGGCTGATATGTGATTACATGAACAAACTACTGGGTTGAATTATTGGACGATCGTTTATTAGCTGCATATTATATGTTTAAAGTAAATTAATTCCAATTGCAGCTAGTCTGCTGAACGAAATGATACGACGAAATAAATAAGGAATAAAAAGTTAGATAATACTATCCCCGTCACTACAATCTTATCAGAACTGAAACATTTAAAATAAATACATATCAGGCAAAAATCAATATTTGTTAAAATGTTTCAATGGAAAATCTAAAATTTTATCAGAGTGCAGGTATTAAGACTCATTTATCGGCAATCTTAGTTTTGAGTTAGGGCTTAGGTTGACAAATAAAATTGCAACGTAGGTACAGGAACGGCCGCACTTCAAGTCAATGTGATAGGTTACTAGGTTAATCTACTCATCCGAAAGATAGAGCCAACCGTACCAGATAGTTTGGATTTAGAAATCTGGCCCAAATATGTTTTTATTCAAACTCAATAGTCTGTCCTTCATTTTGGTAAACAAATAGTAGAAAGTATCATAATTTCGTAATTACTGTTTAGTTGCCTTGAAACATGTCAATTAATTTCTCTACCTCTGGGGTAATGTCAGATGATAGCTTAATATTATACTAAATAACAAATCTCAGGTCCCAGTCCGACTGGATCAGATGACAGAGAGAGCTGCGAACTTAAGTTACCCATGTTCTCCGTCCATCTCATCAGATCAGATGATAATTTGGTGAGTAATTTAATTATAAAGGACTAATAGGAAGATCTCATTAGAGCGTGAATTTAACTAGGGTAAATGCAGAAATTTCAAAATTTGTCTTAAAATTACTTGTATTGTTAAAGGTTACCGTAAAATTGAGTTAAATTGAATGAAACACGATGATCGTAGAGAAGTGTGCATTTTTTCTTTTAAATTAGATCTCGTTTTAGGGAATAACAATGATAGAAACAATGCTTGGAATTTAGAATGGTATGTTGTAGCGGAGGTGGAGCTTTCTCGGTTACATTTAATTACTGTCATGTGTAGGAATTTATCGTATAAATAAGATCATTGCTGGATTGCAATCTAACAGTAACTTCAGAGCTTTAGAAAACAGCAAACATTTGGAAGAACAATTTTTACCTGGTATTCTTAATTTGACAGCAGGTTTTAATATTTGTTCGATGCAACCCCTTCCATAACTTGTTACATACGAAATTATTGTGGACCACTGTTTGAAGTATTTTTAAAGAGTATGCACTATGCAGTACATCTTGATTGTATAAACACTCAAGATGTACTGCAGTACCTGTACATCATGAAATTTCAGCTGTGTTCAAAGGTAGACAATCACACACTGTTACACTGTTACACTGCTGTAGCTGTGTGTACAAATAGCTTCACTATCCACTTACACAGAAATGAGCTCATAGAAATATGAACTGGGCTAAGATGCAATAATAACAGGTGAAGTTGTTCTGTAAAGATTTGATTTACGATCAGAATTTACGACCTTAAATTGAATTGTAATTCGATTTTTGAAAACCTTACAAGTCAGCAACCCCTGTGCCCTTTTATAACAGCTTAATTTCTTCAAAATTGATCTGACCATCAGTGTCAAAAATTTCTTTTCTGCTCGTACGTACATGATAAATTTAATGCGAATGGAAATGAACATATTATCTTAAAATGAAATGAAATAATGTGCTTGTTTACCGCCCATATGGTTAGCAACTGACACGAGTGTCAGGTACTAACCATTTCAGAGCGGTTCTAAAGGGTGAGGTGAAACATTCAGCAACAAACAACTGAATCATCTCAAAAACAAATCTATTCAGAAAATATCGCTTTAATTATATCATATAGTAATCTTAGGAAGTTTTCAAACACATACGTGAAAAATAAAATATTAACATATATCCCACGAAATTCACGGGTTTTTTTCCGTTTGGAATAAACTAATTACAACACTACAAATCTATTACATTTATTGAGAATTATGTAATGTAACGTGATTGAAATATTTTAAACGGGCATATCCTGTCCAAACCCAGGATGCACTACATGAAGAATTCGTTGTACCTTTGTTTGAAAAGCATTAGTACTTGCCCATGTAGATATAGAATTTCTCATTAATTAAGAATACCGTTCCGATTGCTGAAATGGGAGGAATATACAAATGTATTTTGAATTTATCATAAAATATTATTGCATTCAATCGAAATGATATTTATGTGGTTATTACATCATACATGTACTGATTACGTTTAAGCTTATAATCATTGCACTGAATTGCCAAGTTCCTGTGGTGTGGTCTGTGAATCAAGTTTTAAAACATTAACATAAGATAAGATTGTAATTAATTATTATAACAATACAGATAATATGACACCGAAGAGCAAATCACTTTTAGGTTTAACTTTATGATTGTAATTATAATAACACCACCATTGCTTTTAACACTTTTGTCTACACAATTACATATATTATATTGTATACACAATAATATATATTATCTTTATTATCTATCTTTAAAGATCATTTACTTATATAAAGTAATATTGTGTTTATTACAAGGATGTCACCGAGTTAAATATCATGTCAATTTCGGGTGGATAAATTTGACCAAAATTGATCAAATTCGGTCAAATATGAACAGCAACCAATTTAACACGTACACCCGTTCACCAAGTGTAACACGACTCTACTAAGCGAGTGGGTCTCATTGGGAAGAAACTTTAAACAAGTAATTAGCGGACTGATAAGAGAGGTGATGAATTATTCAGGAAATTTGTTAAAATGCCAACGATCGTGTCGAGAGTATTTTTGACGTACATCGATGATTTTATCGTTTATAGGGAAAATTTAAAATTTATAAGAAGAACAAATTTAGTTTAATCCCTATATACTCCCTGCTTGCTGAAATACCATCGGTTTAGTAAGGGCATTACAAAAATGATCTGTGAATAAATAGATGGAATCGCAAAATTAAGATGATACAACAATTAAGTGGCACAAATTATGAATCGACTTCGACTTGACTTCGACTTAAGGCAGCTTCAATGTCCAAGCAGATATAACCATTCTCCAAATTGTTGCAAAAAAACAGCAATTTTTAATTTTATTCAAATAATTAAAATATCTCGATTTGCGATCGATGACCTGATGACCTGATGACCTGATGACCTGATCAATGTCAAACCAACATTCACCATAATTTATCATATTTAATTGGCAAAGATAAGGAATGACTAATGAGTCAAGTTATAAACCTATGCAAGTCTGCACTCAAATTACTTGATTTACTTGTAGTAATTCCTTTTAAACATGTTGTACCACCTTCACAGTGAATTTGGGTGGTCTCACTTTGACTTTCCTCATATCCTCAACGACAGGATTCTATTTTGTAGCAATTGTTAATAGCACGAGATGTCATTTGTAGAAAATTAAAAAGACAATTCTTGTTGTTGAACACATAAAGGAAGATTCTTCCCGGAAGAGTCAAGACTTTTGAGATCCATGTTCAATGTTCACAGAAAAATCTCTTAGAATATAAGAATAAATAAATTTTCAAAATTGTCCAATCTTAAATCTCCTCAACTGAAATCAGATTGTATGACCTGTTAAATAAGTTCATCTGATGAAGATCTTTTCTAAACCTCACAATTCCTCCCGACGATATCTGCCGGTATGTTATTGTTTATAATTCTCTCCGGGAATTAATATATCCCGAAAAGTCGTGAACACTGGTAACTGATAATTTCCCGCAAGGGTTGCCACAGTATTATCAGGACAGACTGTACGGCATAACTGCTTTATTTTTTATAAAAGCGTTACATTATGCCCAGGGCACCTCAATTTTCCTTTATTGTTTTACAAGTTTTAAAACTTTAGCATTGGTATTAATTTGAAAGTATTACTATGGTTTATACACATACACATAATCTTTTACTTATTAAAGTGCTCGACTTTAAGCTGGTTGTCTCATCTCTCACTTTTCCTTGCAATGAGAAACTTTTTTATGGTCACGTGATCTACGTTGTTTGAGGTTTTATGATCACGTGAAAATGAGATTATGTACTATGTGACGGCTATGTGGAACAGAAAATGAAAGTTATGTTGTTGGTGTTGAATGGGGTTCACTTAAACATGTTGACTGTAATTGAGGTAACAAAATGTTCGTTCCGGTTGAAGACCAGGAATCATGAACCAGTGTCGGCTTGCATGTTTTCAGGTTCGTGGTGTTTTATAGCGATATTATACTTATATAGTTATATAGGTGTACAAAGTGTAAAGTGTATAGTTTGAAGACGAGCTGGCCCGGAGGATAATGTCAGGATTTAATTGATCATCAAAATATAATCACTCTTTCTAGTATAGCGGTAGGGGCATAAGTTTTCCAGGGGTGGTCAAAAAAATTTAGCGATAAATTTGAATTCTATCTTAAGCACTGTTCTGTAATCATCACTGTTCCGATTACTTACACTACTACGACGTCGGTTAAAATAATTTCTGGGTTTCTGGTACCTATTTCTAGTCATGAGACGGTCTACAAATTAAAATATTGAATGAATGTTCTCTTTCCTGATGTCCTGACGAGACATTAAACACTCTTCCACCCAGAACCGGAAAAAATGATAAAGCACACTATAACGTAGAGTAAACTTTTTTACATGTACGTCACTCTTTATTGTTAATGCACAATGAATATGGGGAAAGTGTTCTTCTACGGGTGTACTTATTAACAATGAGTACACCCGCATAATGAGAATTAGCTGGAGACTTTAGACTCCAAATAGTTGGTTGCTGGTTACATTATGATTAATACTAAGTTACCACTTACCATTAACCAACTTATCCATTTTTAGAATATAAACGTGAAATTAGTTTAAAATTATGTAATTATACTTATGGCATTTGCTCATTATATCCAGGACCCTAAAGGCGTAAAGATAAGAAACTCCAATCATCATACATCAGTACATCAGGTTGTTTCGTAAAATTAATATCCCTGTATAATATTTCATGACCTTTTTTCGTTTCGTGACGTGAAATTTCAGATCATCTGAGTGAGACTCTGCAAAATGACGTAATTATCTCAGCCTGAAAGACGTCAGGAAGTTCAGCACCTTGGTTTAGAGAGATGTTTACAAACATGCAGTTAAATAAACATGCGAAACGTTACACACAGTACACACATATTCACTCAGTCATAAAGACTACCCTGAGAAGCTGGCCGTATAAACTGGAGTACCATATCGCTTATATAATTTTTAGGTCGGACCTCAAAATTTAAAGCTTAGTTCAGGGATCTGGACTCAGACTTCTCACTTCTTACGTTATTTCTCCGAGTCTTAAACTTACCATTTAATTGATAACTATCAATAACCACACCCCAGAGGCAGGCAAAGAATTTATATGTTAACTGCTATCCTCTCGTGGGTCACCATGGTTTTTAAAAATGGGGTCTTGCAATACATGTAATTTCAAATTATATCACCTTCTAGGAACGCGCGAAAAGTTCTTGATAACATGAAAAGCATGAAAGCGTAATTAAAGCGCGGTTTCCGCGCGCATTTTATACACACGGTGTACTGCATGTAAATGTGACATAATTGATCTACATTATTGTATGGTTGTTAGATTAAGCTTATGCTGTCAACAAGTTTTAAAGAAAGTGCTTCAGGTCTCGACTGGTGCTAAGCGGAGTCAACTGAAACTAATTATCTTCGTGGTGTCATGTATTCTGACTTTATCCCTCGCATTTATACTGTACTTCCTTCTCGGTAAGAGTTCGTATATCAAAAACTAAGCAGCTTGACTATACTGTTAGTACTAACCAATTGGCTACTGAATTATGCTTGCTGGAAATTCTAACGATCTTTGTGTCAATTCCAACATTTAACTCAGGATTCTGGAAACCGAGATGGAAGACACTGATGACACATTCTCTGTGCCCCTTGACAGAAGCAACAGTCATTTTAGTAGAAGAAAGAAAGAAGTCCCACCCAGTGAAAGTTATGAAAATAACGCTTCCGAAGGAGGATATTAGCAATTACATCGTCGGAAAGTTGAGCCAGTACGCAGATCATAATGATGTCATTTCGGTAAGTCAATTTACATTCTTTACAATCCGTACATGCCACATATTATCTAAAGCTTGCATATTACGTAAAACTGATATGTAAAATCAAAAATATGTACTTAATATCTCGAATCTGGATCTCATTATCCTCAATTAAATGTAGGAATTTAATGTACGAATTTACTGAACGGCATTATTGAAAAAGTACACTAAGCTAGTGCTCGAGAAAACATGCTACTAATAAGCATAATTATGCTAAATAATCGTCTCAGCTGATAGAGTACAAGCTGGACAGATACGTGTTCACTGGTTCAAGTTTAGAACGAGTAAACGGTTTGGGTGATGGTGAGACTTTCGGGACTCTTCAGGAAATGGTTGAAAGTGATCATCTGGCGTTGGATACTCTGTCACAGGTAAACCAACTTACTTATCACTGTACTGATAAAATTTGGGCTGCTTGTTGTGTGATGTTTGTGGGTAGTGGGTACGTTTGGTGATGTCTTTGGGCTCTCCGCGAGTGATGTAAAAATGTGATCTTATTCCCAGATATTTGGTAGAAATGTACTGGATGTGCCCCTGAAGCCGGTTATTCACTTCGTTTTAACAGAGGTCCTTACATTCTTCTACTTCTTCCAACTCTTCAGCTGTCTTGTTTGGTGAGAGATTTTGTAGATTTAAATTATTACTGACTTTTTACACTATTTCAAGCTCATGTGATAGGTCGCCAAATTCTACAATTTTACTACTGTGTTTTGTGTTCAAATTAGGATTAAATTAACAAATTCCAACCCAGGTATAACAACCAATACGAGGTGTACGCCACTGTGATAATAGTAATGTCAGTCCTTTCTGCTACCTCCACCACCTACATTACTCGGATAGCTATCGTTAAACTCCGGAAAGCTGTTCTGTTTGAATGTGAAATAGAAGTCAAACGGAGTGGAAAAATTCAGGTTATGACTGTGAATTTTATTAATGTACGGATATGGGCAAAAAGTTTAAAGTAAAAACATTTAGCTATAAGTTGATTCTCTTTATTTCAAACCATTCTTTGCAACCTGCGAGGTGTTAAAATATATAACCTGTCAGCTATAGACTGACAGTCTCACGATTAAGGTTTCTATGCACACAATTCGTCAAATTGTCAACACCCAAAATCTGTGCTCCAACGCTCTTAATGCAGAGTTGTTTCATATTACAGAACTGACTTTGCGATTGCTATCGAATTACACAAGTAAATTTATATTTGCGTCATAGCCTTCCTGGCTCAGTTGGTTAGAGCGTCAGTCTCATAATCTGAAGGTCGTGAGTTCGAGCCTCACGGAGGGCAGTATTTTTCATGTTGTGCGCAGTGAAACATTTTATTGTTGTGTCACGGATGTCGAGTAATTAATCTCTAATTATCTGATGATTAATCTTCAACACTTAAGAGTTGGAAATATAGTAGAATATCCTCGTTTTAGACATAAAACACCTCAATATCATGAATATGATAAAACACCTCAAACGTTTAATGAACGCTTTTTCGGCGTTCTCCACGTTTAGTTGAATGACTTAGGTTTGAGTACAGAGTGCAGGTCTCTCTCAATACTTGAGTAAAAACACTATTTCAATACAGTTCACAGTTGTTGTGACAACGTGGAAGTTGGCGTGTACGCTTACAGCAACACTTTAAGTTAATATTGTTGGTTGGAATTAGGTGCCAACGTAAAAAGTAACTCATTAAATTTGTGTAAGCTATGTTATAGCCTTCCTGGCTCAGTTGGTTAGAGCGTCAGTCTCATAATCTGAAGGTCGTGAGTTCGAGCCTCACGGAGGGCAGTATTTTGGATTTCGTGCACAACGAAGTTCATATCTTCCATGCCTAATGTTTCTACGGAAAGTGTAAGCGTATTGTACAAATTAAACGAGAAGTTAGATCAGTAAGCACGTTCACAAATGAAATATAATCAAGTGTAACCCATACACTCATAACAAGCACTCTTATAGTTTAAGATTGATATTACGGATGGAATTATTGTATGTTACCTAAACCCTATTGACACCGAGCATCTTCAGGTGATAAAATCAGGTGATCTGGTGCCGGGTGATATTGTTAAAGTACCTCTCACTCAAACCAAGGTGATTTATATTCAGCATTTACAGCAATCTAAGTCAATCGTTTATGGTCTCAGAAGGACCCCATCACTTTTTTCAGCGATTCAATTTTCATGACATAAAAGATTTATTTGTTGATTACTTTTGTTTTTTAGTTGAATCAAGCTAACACGTGATACTATAACATAGGTTGGGTTTGACGGGGTTCTGTTGAGTGGTAACGTAGTGGTAGATGAAGCTATGTTGACGGGTGAAAGTGTGCCTACTCTCAAAAACCCTCTTCCCTTTGAATGGTATGTGGCATATTCTTGCAGGAGAAGCATAACTTTAAAATTCGCATTCTCAACATTCTTGCCACGCCAAAACGTCAAAAATGTCCCTACTTTTCCCGAAATATATGTTGAAGGTGCGGAGAATGATTTAATTTGCTAACCATATTGTTGATGTTTCGATGTTTACAGGGTCTATCTTGAAATTTTTTGGGTTGCAAATTGTCTCACATGTCGCGTATTTTCGAGTATCGAGACCTTGAATGTATCCGAAACTTTCCAAACATTTTAAGAATGTTGATGTTTCCCAAAAGAGTGAGTTCATTTTAGAGAAGAAAGAAAGAGAGCAGTTGATTAATAATATATATTAATAATTCTTCCGATAATAGGTTTGCAACTCTCTAATCATATCTTGAATGGACCGAATATTCGTCTCAATTTCAACTTCCTGCCAGAAATTAAATTTGAGTTTCTCTTTCCAGGTTAGAAGAGAAATACCACGCAGACAAAAATGAAGTTAACACCTTGTTTTCTGGAACCACTATTTTACAAACCAGACCCCCTCCTTCTGGACAAGACGATGCTGTGAGTTTAATTAATTAATTAGCTTGTTGTCTTGTTAATATCAATCGGCAACACTTGCTCAACTAACTTTTAATAACGGATCAGTTTCCCCAAAACTGAAGAAATAAATCAAGTACAAAAGTTAACTGTTTATTAACAACCTTAATAATAACGATATGTCCTTTACAGGTGTACTGTTTGGTTACGAGAACAGGATTCCGTTCTAAAAAGGGGGAGACAGTCAAGTTCATGTTACATCCGGACAGAACACAAAAGTTCAAGTTCTACTCTGAAGCTTGGACCTACATCAAGATTATGGCCTTTATAGGTCTAGGCGGCATGATATACCATATATACGACAGTATCAAGAACGATTATTCGGTCAATGATGCCGTACTTGGATCTCTAGATTTGGTGTGTTTCATTAATTTGCAATAAACTTGCCACAAATAGGACAAAAATTTAGCTAAGATCGAATTAAAAATAAAAAATAAAATTATCTTATTTCAATTTAAACACCAACAGGACACACGAACTTATAATCATTTTAACGTCATGCAGATAACGATAATCATAGCCCCATCCCTCCCTCTGGCTCTCAGTATTGCAGTTTTCTACGCTATCAGACGTCTGAAACAGGGCAAAATCAACGTTTCCCTGCCTAATTCCATCAACATCGCTGGAAAAGTTAAGATGACGGTGTTCGATAAAACAGGTTAATTTTTTTATAGATGCGCCACAATATTATATTAATTAAAGGACTGATATACTGATCAAATATTGATTGAGTGGATAAATAAAATATTTTCTATTACTTTTCATTCCGTGTTAGTATAGTGGTGAGTATACCCGCCTGTCACGCGGGTGACCAGGGTTCGATTCCCTGACATGGAGCTTCTTTTATGTAGCTTTGATAATTTGGTATCGGGTTACAAGTTCGTTAGTTCGAGCTCCGCTAGTGACATTTTTAAAGAGTGATCTACGAACTTTCTAAGTTTTTCCTTGTCATCACGGCCTCACGGGGTCGACTTAGCTGTTTGATCGTGAACACGTGATTGAGGGAACATGCCGAAGCGGTTTTTTTTGTAAACTTTATAATATCTATTTATGATTTACACCTTTGTTAACTTAAGTTATCCCATATATCTCAGGAACACTAACAGAAGAAGGTTTAACATTGCAATGTGTTTTGTCGGCAACAGACGGGCACATCTCGGAGGAGCTAACAATAAACGTGCCTCAACAGATGAGGCTCGCTTTGGCTTCGTGCCATACTTTGTCTATAATAGACAACAAGATTTGTGGCGATCCTATCGACATAATAGGACAACAAACTAGTGGGTCAGTATTCGCATGTTTATATTTCGAACTATCAGCTCCCTGCCAGAGCTGGTTAAAATTGTGCGATATCCGTCGAAATGAGCACACCGCATTTATTTTAGCTGTCATT
Source organism: Bolinopsis microptera (assembly GCF_026151205.1). Taxonomy (NCBI): domain Eukaryota; kingdom Metazoa; phylum Ctenophora; class Tentaculata; order Lobata; family Bolinopsidae; genus Bolinopsis; species Bolinopsis microptera. The sequence goes on from NC_087074.1 coordinate 9,245,775, forward strand.
AAAAATTGTTGATATTTATTGTTTATACATTTGACGCTTTTATGATTTATATTACAGCAAACGTTAACAAGCTAAATTATCGCTTCAGGTTTGAGTTCAGAGACCATGGATTTGAAGCTAATATCTTCAAAAATAAAGTGTCAGCAAGTAGTCTGGATCCTAAAACAGGCTCACGGTTAGGCCTAATCAAGACAGTACCGTTCGAATCACACCTCAAAAGAATGTCTGTGGTATGCGAAGTATCTAACGGTTCCGTGGTGGTCTTCTGTAAAGGTGAGTACAGTTCAGAGAGCTTTATTTTGAACTTTTGAAAGTTACACTTTGTTCCTCTATGCTATATAATTATACACTTTTAAAGTTTTCAATTTTACGTCAACAATCAACATGCACAGTTTCAAATGTGAACCAGAATGAAATATATTGCAAATCAAAATATTCTCGGAGATTAAGGAAGTAAATTATAATAGCATTAGAAAATCTAGAGAAGTTTCGTAATAGATTTAGCACAGTCTCTCTATCTCCTACTCATGAATCACAGAGCCAATATCAGAGGAATCGCCGGTAGAGAAGGAAACGTCAACTTCTGATGAATCCGAAATGAGCATCACGTCACCCTCGGCCCCGTCCTCTTTGTCTCATACTCCCATTCAGAGATACGGTAGTGAAGGAGGAAGTAGCTGGAGACGTTAGCCTCCTAAGTTGGAAATTGGAGCCCCCCATAGATATCAGGGCAGCTGGAGACAGCGTGGCTGGCAATATTCCAAGTAACTCTCACTGTTGGACCCTCTGTTTTATTGAAGAGGCTAACACTTTTAGTGAAGGTCTGATTGCCACAACCAGGAACATCAACAACGAAATCTTCGTCTCCTGACGAAAGATCTTGACAACACCAACACGTCCCACAACCTGGCTTTTCTCCATTGTTTCTTTTTATATATAGACCACCAGGCAATCTATTACACATGCCAGCATCGTCAGCGTTGTTGTCACTTTTCCATTTCCTGTCTTCATCATTCCAATGGTGACAAACCCAGTCTTCCTTTTCTCGATAAGAAGCGATATGAACACCACTGGTGACAGTCTGAAACAGGTTAGTACTTCCGATGTAAGTTCCATTCTGCAGAAAGAACTGCAAGTTACCTTGCAGGATCATCCCTTCGTATGCAGGCTCACTTCCCCATCTCATGTTTATGCTGGGCTGGAAGTTGTCTCCCATCTTGTAGGCTAGTTCTGAGCGGTGCCAGTGGACATCTTCAGAGGGAGTGTCAGTGAAAATGGTTTCGAACCAGCCTTCCCCGCAGGGTTGAAGGTTGCAGGTTTGGAATTCCTCGTTATCCCCCACACAGTTAGCTCCCCCATTAGTAGGGGCCGGGTTAGAGCAACTCCTGGTTCTGTTCTGAGCTCCTGTATTACACTGAGCTGCGCACTCAAACCATTCCCCATACTCACTCCGACACTCCAGCCTCCATCCACCGGACACTCTTCTGTGTTGCATTCCTGGGTCTCAGTGCTGTCTCCTTCACAGTCTGCTCCTCCTTCCTTTGGAGCGGGGTTGGTGCAAGTTCTGGATCTCGTTTTGATTCCTCCTCCGCAAACAGCTGAGCACTCAGACCAGTCTCCAAATTCACTCCATCCTCCTTCTACAGGGGTAGGAAATCCTATTGTGTGGCATGTTTGGCTCTCAGTGCTGTTTCCTTCACAGTCCGCTCCTCCTTTCCCTGGAGAAGGGTTGGTGCAAGTTCTCATTCTTACCTGGATTCCTCCTCCGCAACCAACCAAGCACTCCGACCATTCTCCAAACTGACTCCAGTCTCCGTTTGTTGCAGAGCAGGAGTAGCCACACTTCTTCAGAACTCCCTCCAGTTTACTGCACCTCTTTTTCATCTTCTTCTTCAACTTGCCGTCTCCTGATTCACAGCCCAGAGAGGACTGGAAACCTCTCTTCAAACATTTCGCACGGTACTGCTTTATCTTCTTGTTGAGACTTTTCTTTTTCAAAGGACATTCCTTTGAAGCAGCAAATACTAAAAGAGTAAGAAGGACGGCTAAGGTGGAGAAATGTTTCATGGTTCTGCCAACGATCGAATAAATTGAAATGACTCAATCGTCACTTTACTACCATGTTTATTGTAGATAATTTCTAAGTGGGTGTGGTAAACAATAAATTTGTTTATGACAGAGATAATTTGTTTATAATTGAGCCAGAGATATCCAACATGGCATCTAATCTAAAATATCCTATTAATTTGGTTAATTTCAATTTCACAGGAAAAATGGCTCTTACTATCGCGTTCCTGAACTGTAAATTATCCAATAAACCGACTTTCTACGGTCAAATAATTTGATCTTAGCGTTAACTTCGCCACTGACCAATAACTGTTCTAAACATCAGTTTAATAATGCTCTCCGCACAACTAACAGTAAATTGTGTCCCCACAATGATAACTCAGTCTCCACTCTCCACTCGTCATAACGTTTACATTAACCAATTACCACGGGTTCCACCACAGTTTTGACAGGCTAAGTAAGATGAGGCCGCGGATGGATGAGTGGTAGGAAATTTAGGGGGGGGGGGGGGGGGGGCCGGGGGGTTCACCCTGATTTTTTTTGTGAAACTTGGTTTCGAGATAGCAGTTGATCAACAAACTAGGACCGATGACCGAACTTTTGAGGGGTCCCGGACCCCAACCGCCAAACGGTGCCCGCGGGGCAGCCACGCCCATATTTGGTCCAAATTAGGCCCAATTTAGCCAAATACCCTGAACTTGCCCAAAATCCAGATTTTAGGTGCTCTACTTGTAGCTAGTAGTCCCCTGAACTCGTATATGAATTTTTATCAAGATTGGACAAAAAATGACTGAGTTATGAGCCAAAAACCATATGACCATATTTGGGCATACGCACCAAATTTGATCGATTTTGGCCTATAAATTGGTTAAATATCAATATTTTTGAATGAAACCAACTTTATATGGAAGGTAAGCCTATACTACACATTCTCTATGATTATCAGCTCAGTATCTACCTAACTGTGGATTCTGTGTTCAAATAATAGCAAAAATGAACAAAATCGCCTATATCTCAGTTCGCGATATTTGCAAAACTGATTTCGCTCAAAACAATAGAACTCAATAGGGTTTCAATATTTTTACATGAAATTTTCAGAATCAACGTAGAATCGCATTTCGACCTTAAGTTTTGGGACAGAATTTTGAGTTAGGCCTTTAAAAAAATTTGGCGGCCAAATTCCAAATTTTGCAATGCGAAATTAACGCTCTGATAACGCTCCTTTCAACAGGTGCTCCTGAGCAGATAGTACTACACTGTGATCAGAGCACAATCCCGCAAGAATTCTCCTCTAAACTGGACCACTTCTCTTCTCAAGGTAAACTGTAGATATAAGATCATTTGTTTTATGAATAATGTTACGAAAAATCTTATTAAGTATAACTATAAGTCGGTTATGTAGGTTTATAACTCAAGTTTATCACTAGGGTATCGGATACTAGCGTTTGCCAGTAAGACCCTCCCTGAGGAGTGCAATGTAAGCTCCATTCCTCGTGATGAGCTGGAATCTGGACTCACATTCCTAGGATTCCTGGTGCTGGCTAACAGACTGAAACCAGAGACTCGGGTAGTGATGGATGAGCTCAAACGTGCAGGTATTGGAATTTCTGTCTTTTGTATGAATCTGGGATGAATGCTCGGTATAGGCAGTTGAGATATTGCTATGTTTTAGGACTGATCTACTATTTATCTAGGCCTTGTATCTTGTTGTTGTATTACAGACACCGTCTATGATCACTAATTAATATGAAGTGGTCAATAATACATTTTCAATTTAAAAATCTCTACCAATGATTTTTACAAATTCAAGAAAATTATTGGAGCAAGGCCTTTTTACTGAAATGTTCTTCGAAAAGGAAAACTCATATCCAATTCTTTTAGAAAGAAACAGACCAAACTAAATAAATTTTAAAACTCGAGGCACTCTAAAATGATCCATGATTTAACATTATTGATTAATAGAAATAGTACAATAATAAGTTTAAACACGTAGTACTAGTAATAACACAAGATGAATTAGCATCGCTGATCCTTTTGTTAATCAGCATTCAGCGGTGTTCTTTTCATTAAATGAACTGTTAATTTAGAGTAGATCATCTCAAAAGAAAATATACCGCTTTACCAGTTCATTTTGCCCACAGTTCTTACTTCTTTTTTGCCTGTTCATCAGAAATACGAGATCGAGTTTCTTAAAGTCAGCTCTTTATCACTCACAAACAAGTCTTCGTCGCTCCTCTTCCTCAGAATTTGCCAGAACTTCAGTTTAGGTAAACAATCTCACAAGGGTAGCTGATATCTTCATCATCCTTGTTTTGAGGAACTCCCTAGAGCTGCTGAGAGTCAGCGTATAGATGTAGAAGTTGGACATCAAATTCAGGGACCCAGTCGCATACCCAATCCTAAAGAAGGAAACATGCCAGAAATGGGACATCTCCGTTGGGGCATCCTTCACAAAGTAGCTAACTACAGCGCAGATAGCTCCCGGTAGATTAGCGACAGTGAAGACAGCTACAGTAAGCACTAGTCATCACCCCCCTCCACTGGAGTCCTCCTGGTCCTCTAGCAGTGATCTTCTTAGCTGTGATGATAATCATGACATTGCTCACCATCACAACCACCAAACTAATGAGCACTACTAATCCCATTAAGATATAGGTGATCTTTAAGAACCAGCTGTCTTGAGATGAAGATCTGTTAAACTGACAGTTATAGGTCAGGTAGCTGAAGTAGATATCATCCATGTTTGTCAGGACAGGCAGCGCTGCTAATAGTAATACGAAACTGCAAACGAAGAGGACGAGTGATGAAATATGAGCGATCTTTGTGGAGAGGTTGACAGCTCTATACGGATATTTCAGGATCAGAAATTTGGCGAGGGACAGCGCAACAATTAGGAAAAGGAACGTGCGTCCAATACTGCAGGTAACACAATAGTCTACACGACAGAAGAGTTCACCGAACACCCATCTGTTCAGAGCTAGTGAGACTACTTCCGGCAAGACAGTGAAAATCACCATGAAGATATCAGCAAGAGCAATGTACTGAATAAATACAACCATGACTTTATGAAGATTAATCGCATTGTATCTCAAGGATCCTATCAATATTAGAGCATCACCTATAAGAGATGACGTGGCTATGGTAGAGGTGTATGCAGTTAGAAGCTGTCTTTCTGTAGGGTTGTGGATACCATACAGGCTATAGTTATCATACTTCATTCTAGCTCTGGACTTGTAGAGGAAGCACTATTGGGTTAACAAAGTGTAAAAGTAAAAGATTGAATTAACCTCAGTAAATCGCCTTACCCATGCCTATACTGAAAACTCGGAATAATTGAACAAATACGTATGATGAGTAGAACTAATAACCATGGATCTAAGAAACACGACTTGTCCATCTTCTTACACACTACATACTTTGGAACATTTGGAGGGGGTGACATCGCCATTTTCAACATTTGTAAATTTTTGGAATGGACACGGCGAAAAATGTCAATTTTTCAGGTATTTTTGCCATTTCTGCATTGAAAATATAGCCTCATCATTGTGGCCTCCAACCCACCTGACACTAATTATAATTTGTAATTTGTAAAGTTCGTAGATTCCTCTACAGGGTCATCGAATAGTTCGACCGCCCTTGTTTTACAGTACACTACATTGTAGATGTTCTGAAGGAGTATCCTAAGATTCTTGATCTTTTGGCACAGGCACCCCTCCTCATTTAACCCTCAATCAAGTTTCCTATCAATCGGCTGAGTCGACCGAGGAGATCGCATAGATCCAATGAATCCTTAGCTACTCCCTAGACTGGGTGATACTGGGATTCGAACCCTTAACCTTCTGTACAGAAGGCGGAAGCTCTAACCACTAGGCCACCCAGCCCCCTATATTTCGTTGGACATTTAAAAATAAAGCAAAAAACTATTTGAAATATTCTGAATTCTTTCTCGTTGTGTAGTACCTTGATATTTATATAATTTGAGTTTAAAATTATGTCAGACATGTACATATGTATTGAATATACTATCCTTGAATAATCCCGAGAAAGATTATATAAAATGTTAAATAATTAATGATTCTTCGATTGATGAATTTATAACTGAAGGTTCAGAACTGACTTCAGATCTGACTGTTTAGAACTGACTCGTGAGGGAGGTCCAGTGTCCACCAGCTGCTCTGTTAGCCGTTAGGCACCTGCTTTGAATTACGGTCCAAAGATAGTTAGTGCGTTGGTAGGGTGTACTCACTGGGCAGATAATTCATCGTGAGTTTAACTATTTTGAAACCCGTTATAGTTACGATCCGTGACGCTTTGTTAAGAACTACCATCTTTAGGAATTTAAACCACAGATAAAGTTGAATCCAATTTTCGGATATTTTAAGAGCCTGATACTTTAATCCAGCGTGAACAAAGTGACAGTGGAATAATCCAACTGCAATTTATAATAAATGGTGAACACCTGTACTTGGAAAGATAATCAAATATTATCATCGTAACCAGAATCAATTTCCGATACCGGTGTATGGGTCTAAAATAAGATCCACCTGTCGAGCAATGTTTTCAATGAGTTCTTAACTGTAATGTCTCTTTATTGCTTTTCAATTCTATCTCTGTGGTGTTGCTGAAAATGGTAATTTTATTTAAGCAATATCTTTAAAATTTGTACATTTTCCATTTTTTTACCTTATTCGCAATTGTTTTAAAAAAATTTTTAAATCAAATATGCAACCTACTAAAACCAATGGGGCCCTCCCCGGGGTCATTACTCTCGCATTTGCGAGAGTCGTCCCAAAGGTTTGAAAGTAGGTCAAGATTTGTTCACACCAAGCTCTAGCATCGCTATTTGTTTACCATTCACAATTGTTTTAAGATGACACATCGGCATTAACCACAATACTGATTATTCTTAAAATACAACATTATCCCGCTATATCTTTTCATGTTTACTTCTCTTAGTTGCAGCATCAAGTATCATAGAAAATGAGTTCATTACCATTACCAAAGGAATTCTCAATCTTCAGTGGAGTTATTGCCATGACCGGGACTGTAACAAATGCTCTTTCTCTGTCCTATTTTGTCACCAAAGTCGAAAAAACCTTGAGCAACCGAATATTCATAATGCTAAATGTGTCTGACCTTCTTGTTTCACTGCTTGATTTCGCCATCGCTACCTTGGGGCATTATGGAAAATATGAAGGGCCATCCTTCAGAGTTGAACTTGCCGTGATGGTCGTGTCACTTGAAAGCACAGCTTTTGCTACATGTCTTCTGAGCGTTACAAGAACCATCTCTCTGTGCTTCCCTTTTTATCAAATCCACAAGAAAGCTGTCGGAATTGCGGCACTTATATTCCTTCTCCATGAAATTTTGAGGTTCATTCTTAAGATCTACATTTACTTTATTTATGTTTCGGCACTGGATTTCTGCGAAGTCTTTGGCAATGGTCTAATGGTAGTTTTAATATCAATTGTGATCCTTGTGAGCCTTGTTTCTTCCATTTTTACAGCCAGGAAGCTTTCGAAAAATCGATACCAACTCGTCCTAGCTGCACATAATGGTAACAACCACGGTCCCCGAACCAACACCAACCAGAAAGCTACCGTCACTATCCTCATCATCTCAACTCTCTTCTGTTTCTTAAACACCATCTTCTGTATCGCCTTATATTTTGGTAACTTCGGATATCAAGTGCCGCGTACACTGCTTCCATTATACGGTGTTTCCTTGTGGCTCGCTCCAGCCATCAACTCAGCCATCAACCCGATCATCTACTTCATCAGGAAAGAAGACATGAGAAAGTACATAAAGAATTTTATTCCCAAGTTTTTTAAAATCTGTATAGGAGGACATGATTCAAATTAGACAAATCAACTGATTATTAAAGTATTAAGAAATAGAGAAAAGGAAAAGCGGACATATAAAGACTTATGCGGACACTCAGATAAGGAATATTGATCAATGGAAATCTGTTACACTTTATGATTTTATTTTGAACACACTTATGTTATAAGTTAGTCATTATAAATTAGATTTTGCTGACTGAAATTATTCATTCTAGTTTTAATGTTTCTGTGTAGTCTTTACCATTGTAACATAGCACTCATTGAGGGGACCTGATTGAGGGAACCTGTTTGAGGGGACCTGTTTGAGGGAACCTGCTTGAGCGGACCTGTTTGAGGGGACCTGTTTGAGGGACCGGTTTGAGGGGACCTGTTTGAGGGGACCTGTTTATAAAACAACATAATATTTAAGTTTATAAAACAACAACGATGATATTCGTCCACATTTTTCGTGCTCAAATATATACATGTATTGTGCCCAATGTGTTGGTGGCTGGTGCCCATACCTTGCGGAATGCGGACGTAAGGTACTAAGGTACACAATTATACGACGTATTTACATAATTATAATAACGGCTTCATTGCTGATATTTTAAATCTGTAAGTACTAAATTGAACTTTGTACAGGTTTAAGGACGGTAATGTGCACTGGAGACGCTCTACTTACAGCGGTGTGCGTGGCACGGGACTGCTCCATGATTCCTGATAACGGTACCCTCTACCTGTTGACTGCTGAACTGGGAGACAATGGCAAACTGGCCGTCAAATACACTGAGCAGGTAGGAAGATAAAATCGGACCAAAACTTTCCAATCAAACGCAAATATATAAGAAGGATCCATATTATATATACGCCCGATATTCCTGAAAGTGATCCTCTTCACACGCTGATAATCTCAGGAACATACCCCGGATGGGTTTCATATGGAGGACCTGAAAAACCTGTACTCAGGACCCTTCAGGAAGGTTCATCTGGCCATGGACGGGGCTACATTTGATCTTATATCCAAGAATGACAAATCTTTAATGGACAAAGTCTGTGTCACTGGGACAGTTTTCGCAAGGTTTGTTTTGTTCATTACTTTATAACCAGCACTTTTTCTTCAGTGAGCATTTAGCATGAAAATATTCCTCTATCAAGCTGTTCCGCCAATTTGTTGTTATCTAAGATTGTTTTAAATTGTACTTCTCAGATTTAACCCGGAACAGAAGATGAATCTGATAGATGAGCTGCAGCAGAGGAGCTACTCCATCTGTATGTGCGGAGATGGTGCTAATGATTGTGAGGCTCTACGACATGCTAACGTCGGCATTGCTCTCTCAAAATGTCAGTACATCATATATTTTATATTCATTTTTTCTCGCTATTTTTCTGAAAATACCTCACTCGAAAAAAATAATAATTACTACACAGTTCATATTATGCATTCAGATTACCCTACAACCATTGTTTCTTCACATTTGTTCCGTACAACGTACATCAAAACCTCCTTTTTTTCAGGTGAGGCGTCGTTAGCAGCCCCCTTCACAAGCTCCGTCTTCAACATAACCTGTGTGCCAGTACTTTTAAAAGAGGGACAGGCAGCCCTGGAGAACGCTATGGCTGTGTTCCGTTTCACTGCCATGTACAGTATCATTCAATACGTCTCCGTGCTCCTTCTCATCCACTACGAATCTATCCTAGGAGATTACCAGTACCTTCTAGAGGACCTTGCTATAGTCCTGCTGTTCGATTTTGCTCTCGGCTACACCAAACCCTCCAAGATATTATCTAGAGTGCGTCCACGTGGTAGTCTCATGCACCCCTTCACCGTGTTTAGTTTTATCATGCAGACAACACTAGTTGTGGGGTTTATTGTCTTTTCCATGTGGCTGGTCCAGCAGCAGGCCTGGTACGATCCCTTCCATGTCATAAGAGTTGATTACTTGGCTGAGGGTGAGCTTTATGTACCTTACTTCGAGACAACTGTCAACTTCATCCACTCCTGCTTCCAGTACATTATTATAGCCCTAGTCTTCTCCATCGGGCACCCCCACAGACGGCCGCTGTACACCAACATCCCTATGTTAGTGAGCATTGTTCTGACGGCAGGGATACTGCTGCTGGTTCTCTTCATTTCAGCGGAGAAGATTCCTCTCCTTGAGATGGCTAATATTCCCGATATTAGCTACAAACTTTTAATGCTGGGTCTGGTGGTGATGAACCTGCTGCTCTCGCTTGGTGTGGAGTACTCCTACAGGGTTATAGAGCCTCTCCAGCGGTTCCTTAAATTGCTGAGGTTTAAGAAGGGACATAAGAACAAGTTCAAGTGTTTGATAGACGAGTTGGAGGCTGCGGACACTAAGTGGCCCTCCACTAACATAGTGGAGAATGGCATTTGAGTCAGATTGTTAAGTTTGACGGTGCGCGGGTACGGCCGTTGACAGGAGACATGATCATATGTTACATTAGTTTTTATGTGTTGCAACATTGTTACAGTATTTAACACAAATGAATTAATTTAGAAAGGACTGCAGAAAAAACACGGTAAGAAAGCGAGCGTGCTTAATCACTCTACAGTCGATCTTCGAGATTTTTCTAAAAGGGCCCCTGACAGTTGAAATCTACTTAGTTCGAACTTCGATGTATTTTCGAACGCTGATTCCGAATCACCCCATGACATATGTAGACATATATAATACTAATAGAGTTAAAATAATCCCCTAGCGAGATATCGGCTAAAAACTGTCTCGATCACGTAATATGACCATATAAGGAAGTTGGTCCTATTTCTCGTTAGGGTTAGGGTTTCAGCATATGATTCAGTTATGGATTGGGTAAGGACTTAGGGTTAGGACTTAGGGTTAGGGTTGAGATCAGATTAGAGGGTTAGGGTTTCGAATAGCCACCTATAGGGGACGTGTTCAAAAAGTCACGTGACAGTCGAGTGTAGAGTGATTAATCATCATCCATAAGAAAGTAATATTAAGGAGTGATCTTTGTAATCTTTACAATGTAAAAGTTATCATATTTTTTGTAATAAATATCTGATTATCTTATATTTTCTGATTATACAGGATGGCCCTCAGACCCATAATAAACACAATGTAAGCAACCATGTTGGATCAGTTTTGATGAGATAACATATTATTTTTATCGTGATTCTGGGGATTCGATTTTAAACAGAACTGATTTTTTATATACAGTTACACCATGCAGTACAGGGTAATAATTTATAAGGCATTCATTTTTGAGTTTATTTATTGCATTTAATTTTCATATTTTCCTAAATCCTTACTATTTTAAAATATTGCATATTTTATATTGCATGTTTAACCTGTTTTTCTACTAGTAGTTGTATAAACTTTTATTTAGCATTAATATTGCAAACCTATTTAGGTCTACCGACAAAACAATTCCTGATCAGATTCTGACATTTCCCGACAATATCTGCAGTATCTGTTGTCAGGGTGCAACGTGTGATTATGTAACATGCCTGGTTCTTTTCATGTCTCCTAATGTCACAAATGAAATGTACTGATGTCAATATGTGTACTTTTTTGTATGAAATTAATATGATTTCAATAATCTGTTGTTTCAGTTTGCGCATTCTTTGAATTTTATTATCTATGACAATTGCACTAGCCTACAGTTATGTAATGCTTCACGTAATTAAAAAGATTTGGCATTTGAAAGCCAGAACAGTTTATTTTATTCCTCTTGTCAAGTTCAAAAACATGGTCGGTTTGTGAAACTGAAATTAATGACAAGCATTTTAACAAATGTAATCATTGAAACAAATATGATCGTATTCGTAAATTCTGGAAAAATTGATTTCATAATTGACTGCACAATTTATAAATAAAGTGAACGAAATTAAATGTTAATATAAAATGTCTTCAGCCCGTGATATGTAGAGTTGACGAGAGAATGCAGTTGCCAAGGCCAAGGAGAATTGCTGTTGTCCCTATTTTCTTATATTAGGCTGAGCTCATTTCACAGACCTTTTTATTTCAGTTCCACTGACAAAGACCAGAACTGTTAATCAATGATCACATGTTCAAGAATATATTCTTGATTATTAAAACTTACAAATGCTACATTTGCTCTAAATCTTAGACCCTGACTCTTCCGTCCTAGACATTAAGACATAGCTATCCATCATGTTCTCCTTTCCATGCTGCTGCCATGATACTATGATAGTGAACTTGGCATTTTCTCTCACGTTCGAGCATTTCATCGCCACTGTTTTCTCAAATTTATGAAATAAAATGGTATAGATGGTCCACTGAGAATGGTTTCCGAGAAAAACAACTTACTAATATTAGACTGAGAGTGTGTTATTGTTAGAAGTGAAAGTTTCCAAACTCTTCAGCCATCTTCTTGATCATAAAGTATAATGCAACAAGTAGTAGTACCATGATTACTGCCACGTTTATCTTCGTTGTCTTCGGTATTCCCATCCACCTAGCGTAGAATTATATAGTTTAATCAATTCCTCAAAATTGTGTACTTAATTCGAGATATGGTTTTAACTTCTAAGTAAGAATTAAGATAGAGATATTGGGGGTCTGACTGCATTCGGACCGATTAGTACTTAGCCACGAAATTGAGACATTTCTTACTTGGCTGGAATGAAGATAATGAGTAATCCCATAGCAATGCCGAGTAAGCAGATCCCCGTCACTGATATCAGTATCTCAGCGTAGTGCTCCGGCCACTCCTTCCTTGTTATCATCTGATATATGTAGTTACATTAAGTACATTTTAAGTAACTTTTCATAATGTCGATGGTCGAGTCAACACGTTTAAGGACAGTGTCTGCTGCTGGCTGCAGAGCTCGTTAAATGTGTAAGAGACTCGCAGACAAGAACTAAAAGTCGAGATTGCTTGACAATGACAAGTGACATTGAGGAATATGATTTTAATTTTGATTAAATTTTGTCCGACATCCAAGCTGATTCCGGTTTCGGCCAAAAAAAGTCTTTAACTATCGGTTTTGTTGACACATGTTGTGTACCTCTTTCCCCGCGCGGTTTTGTGCTTGATCCAGCTCCAAAGCTACCAAATACCGGGTATGAATCAGGAAAACTACGTAACAAAAATGTCAACCGTCAAATATAATATTTATTTCCCACGAAATCCGGGAGCCATTCATGCATTTGTTAACTATTTCGTATACACGGTTAATAAGTTTACCTTTAACCTACTCCGTCGATTTTGAGAAAGTTTCTTGAACAAACTATCAAGATCCTGACATTTTCATTAACTTTAAAAGCGCCAAATTTTAATTGTTTTAACTACTTAGATTCTGACTGGACAAATACTGGACAAGAGAATATCCAGCACGTGCCGTGTAATTACTATTATAGGATCGTGTTCTCGTGTCATAATTGATTAGGGTCCGAAAAATAGGATACAAAATCGTTAACCTTCTCAGTTATAAAAACTTTGGCAAGCTTCAAGACATTTTTCGGAAACTTCCTAGACACCCTTCCAGACTCCTGGATACAATGCAGAAAACTCTAACTCGACAATCGACTGGTGCAGTCAGATCAAGGAGGTGGTCCGCAGATTGCGTGATGAACTTGAAGATGCCTACTTCTAAACTTATCAATAGGTTCAATAGGTTCAGTCAATGAAATTTATAAATATCCTCGAATTAAGGAGCCGAAGTTCAAGTATTACAACAAGAATTAACACTGGTGTAGAGAAAGTGAAAGTGAAATTATTACCGCAAGTACAGTGAAAGCTCCGGATGTTTGTCGACAATTACATCGTATAATCGGATCATCAGAGAATTTATCAAAGGTAGTTTCGCAAATTTGTGTGTTCCACACCCCCAGTAGTGATTTGTCCTTCAGTATTGTTTTCTGGTCTGCAGAGGGATGATTTGCATGTGAATATTAATTTTGTAAACAATTAAATTTGGGTCCGTTTACCTTAGTCTAATTGCTTCTTGATCACCGAATTAATTGTCTACTAAGGTTGAAAATCTTTAACATGTATAATGTATAATAGGACCTATAACTATTAATTAGGTATCTTACCAACAAGGCCGTCTGCGCTAATGGTTGACTTGTCCTTATCCCAAACTTCCCCTTTCTCTTCCAGATATCTATCACGTGTAGTGTTCGTCTCATACAGTGCACAAACATATTTTATTTGGTATGTCAGCCTGGACTCGTTCCATATCGCATTGAACATCCTGTCCTTACTTTTGTACGCCTGAAGAACACTTTCGGTAACTCCTATGACCGCTTATTAATGCTTTTCAAACAAAGTTACAACGAATTCTTCATGTAGTGCATCCTGGGTTTGGACAGGATATTTATGTGAAATATTTGTCATCAGCAATTTTTTTAATTTGTCAATCGGCAATTTGTATTTTCGATAATTTTGTTGATATAAGCGGGATATAAATGCTTCATTTCATAATGGTCGACTGGTGACTGAACACCATCATCAATCAGAATCATGTGAGAATTGATGCAATGATGGAGATTGCAGATATAGAAATGACGTAAACTGCACGCAGGTTAATCAATAAAGCTATCGCACCGTGTTGTCGTACAGCTCAAAGAAGAAGTTAGTGTCAGTATTGTTGGGGAGCCCCTGCACATTAAGATCCACAACCATGCTCGCTATTGTCTGTACATCATCCTGGGGCTGCTGTTTGCCAGTCTTGTAGTTCTGCAGGGTTTCTGAAACAAGATTCGTGATAAAAACTTGTTACTTTTAGTCAATGCAACAAGTTTGAACTTTGTTACATGAGTTGGATAAAATTTGGGATTTTGTGCATATTCAAAATTTGTTGATACTGCAGATGATATGATAAATAACATATCGAAAATAGTATTTTCGTTAACTAATTTTCCCCCCAAAAATGATATGGTCTGATACCGTTGAACTCATGAGCAGGAAGTATTTCAGTCTCATGAGGGAAGAAAGTGTCGCTGTTTAGGAAGATTAGTGATAAAGAAACGTTATCCCTTCTCGAACCGTCTACTAGTCTGTCCAGTTCGTTCCTCATAATCTGGTGAGTCATAGTTACTTGTAAGAAATAGTGAATGCATGATATCATGGTGATGATCCTTGATTTATCTCTACCTCTCCACTGCTCTATCTAATATTTTTTATATTATCAACTCATTTCTCAACCCCACAATTATGACTTACAAGTTTGCAAAGAATGATCCCTACCTTCAAGAAACTGAGACGGTCGTTTTCACAGCCGGTAATCATATCATGGAAGGTGTTTCTACAGAACTTGTGCATGTTGATCACCGCCAGCATGTCTTGAAGGTGGAATAGTCCGATGTTGTCTGACAAAATGAGAACTGTCTTGTTTTCTACCCGGGGGACAACCTCTCTTAATAGCTCCATCATCCTGAGATATTATTCTGTTACTGAGCCTCTGTTAGATCGCAATATAAACAGTTATCTCTGATGCAGGTATAGAGATTCTGTTAGATTGCAATAACGGTTATTTCAGTGGCATGAATCATGATGCAGGTTAAATTAATTAACTTCGTATTAGTGGCGCGTTAAAACATCAAAGATAATAGGTTTGTTTACTGAAAAATGCATACACACAGCATAAGTCATGATGAAGATCAGAACATTTACCCAGCACACATAAACGCAGTGATAACGATAATAGTCAGTTAAAATTTAAAAACACGTACCAGAAGCAGGAAGGGTCGTTATGACAAGAGTGAGATTTAGAGATGAAAGTGAGAGTGTCTAACACTGCTATCGCTGTTTCATAGGTCACGTGACCGTCCCCTCTCCTCGTTATTGTGTTGAGGATATCATAGCTCAACAGTAGATCCCCCTTCCCTGGGTTAATCGTGTTTTACTTTAACTCTATTTAGGGAAAATAATATATATACTTACAAAATCCATTTAGATAATGTGGATTGCATGTACTTGGAGTACTGTGAGTAGATATTCATAAAGGTCATTGTTCATGAAGACCAAAGCACATATGCTAGGCCCCATGCCCCGAACTAACTCATTGTTCAGTGTTCATTGCATGGACCCTAGCATAAATGTCCTTTTATAATCATGAAATTGTTATACACGCAATTCAGCTGTAAGATGTCTCCCAAGTCTCTTACCAATGTTTTGGCTTTCATCTGCATGCTGAAGTTCAACAAAGTCCTGACGGGTCTGATCTACATTAGAACTGGAGCTTGAGTCTAAGATTGTCTGTAATCTGGCTGTTAGCGAGGTTTTAACACAGTCAGTCGTGTCAACTTCTTCCCAAGTATTATTGGCAGAGCAAACTCTTCGTACTTTGAAACCTGGTAGGTAAGGAATGCCGTTATGTGTGGTATTTATTTTATTTATTAAACAAAGCGTTAGCGGAGCAAAACTAAAAAATTACAGCAATATTAATCAAGCACTGTTTATGTTAAAATCCAAAAATTTCAGAAAGTCCTGAATTTTAAACAAATCTATATCGACTGACTGTCATCATATTGGCAAGGAAGTTCCTGAGCTGTTGTAGATACTAAAGAAACAGGCCAGGTGAAGGAGCCGTAAGGAGTCAGAGTGACTGATTTAGGACAATAAAGGTAGGCAGAGCAGACTGTGCTACCACAGAAGTCCATCATCTTCTCGAAATCAGTGCAGATTTTTGTCATTCCAGTTCCATAGCTAGTTTCTTGTGTAGAACAGCTTAAACATTTCTCGTTTGCTATGTTTATGTGATACCCTTCTGAACACCTGCCTGTGGTAGATATAAAGTATCATTAGGGAGCGTAAATTCATCAGATTCATTATTGCAGGACAGTATACAAATTTTCTCTGAAGTACTTTAGTTGGTGATTAGCAGTTAGCATTTACCAGATATGTAAATCCTTTCACTGAGATCTGATATTGAGGTAAAATCCACGTTTATTTTCTCTGACATTTTTGTCTTGTCCCCCTCTGATATAGTTGAATCACTGAGATTCCAGGCTGCTGATGGGAATCCATCTATAAAAACTTTTAGCTGAAAGTGAACAAAATGTGTAAATTGAAAACATTGGAACTATTGCATGATTGCAATTTTGATAGAGGACTGACTTCTAAAACTGACAGAGAGCATTTTGAACATTATTGTTAATAATATAAACAAAGTCTACTAACGTGGTCTTCATGGAAAGCGATGGAACAGTCGTAAGAGTCATCACTATCGTCACCATTAGAAGGCATAGAATCGTACTCTATCAGTCCACCTATAGCTTGGGAAGCCTCAGAAACTAATCCAAAACTGAGCTTCTTAGTGCTTCTTTCCCAAAACAAATCAATTCTGAATAGATATAATTTCAACAAGAGTACTTGGAATAACGAAATTCCTATTTACAACCCGTTGAAAGTCTAATGGTTATGAATTAATAATGCAATAAGCATATAAAATCAAATATCACAATTGATAAAACAATTGTTTACGAAGATAATTAAATTCGAAAGCTAAAGTCTCACAAGTTTGAGTCAGTGATAGAGTCCTTGAAGTGAATGAGAGTTTTCCCCTGACTCTGCTCAGGCCGTAGGATAACTACAGAGTCGGAGAGGTTTACGTTTTTACACACTTTATTCAAACATTCTTTTACCACCAATTCAACACACAATCCTGAAAATCGAAAGATTTTTAAAAAACCTGCTAGATTTGCGCTGGACATAATTAAGGCTATTAAGAGCACATTCATAATTATCATCGTTCGATAGCAATTCTAAATTAATGTGGTATAAGATATGAATCACCAATTAAAAACTTACTGACAGGTTACGATTTCCAGCTATACCTGATTTTCCGATAGTGCTAAGAATGAAACAAAACCATAGCGGTGTATGATTCATGCTCCATCAGGGACTAATTCATTGACAGTGTCACATGTCACATTGGTTTTGGGTACCTTAAGGATAAAATAGCTGTATACGCCTAGAAATAGCTGTAAGAAAGTTGTGCCCTGTCTTATCCAATCTACATCAAGCTACCATCGGAAGATTACGAACGAAAACCAATAAAAAACTAATTTTGTTTACAATCGGTCACTTGTCAATAGTCAAGGCATGTACAGGTCATTCGGCGAATTTTCTTTGAAATAAAATGATGTATTTGTGTAACAATTTGAAAGTTTATTGATAGAAAAAAAATTCACAAAATCAAACAATAAAACCAAAGCTTTTAAACTGAAACGATTTCTAAAACATCAGTGGGTAAAACTGGAATAAAAAAGCTTATCCCCCATCAAACCACGACAATCTCACCCGTACCTTATAGTATAAGCAGTATCTCAGTATCTGCGTATACGTTATAAGCAGACAGGATTAATTAATACCTCACAATCTACTAATGGCGTAATGGTGTTGGTAGTATGCGCCTACATGCTGGTGTGTACTGCTCTCATACGTGTAGTAGTAGACCATATAGCGTACAGTCGCAATATAACGAGTCTAACTGATCTAACGTATACATCTCATGAATAAATCGCCACAATTGAGCTTTTAACGACTTGTTATCTACAATTTAGTGGCTCCTATAAAACTGTTATAAAGTATATGCCGCTCGTATAAAGCTGTCGCCCTGTGTAAAAACGCAAAGAATGAGCAAAGAAAAGCCAATCTAGATAACAAAAGGGTGGTTTAGGAGCGTGCTGTAGCTAAGAGGGGGAAGCTACCTGGGCTCTCTCTCTCTCTTGCTGAGCCCTTTGAAAGTGTACAATGTCTAGCTTTATAACTAGGGTTTGCAATACCCGTGTGTCTAATGTCGGGCGTTAGTATCGAATTTACTACTGTAGACACATGCATGTCGCACATAATAGGTAGAGCAACAGATACTGGACGAGAGCGGATAACAATAGGCACTTAGATACTTAATGAATAGGCACTTAGGCACTTACGAAACGCTTAACTGTAATATACGGACTTGGCTCCCAAAACTCGAGATAATTACGTACGCATAGCCAGCTGATCTGCTTGGCTTCAACAAGTTAACCTATTTCTACAGAAATGTCTAAGATGTGCACTGGACTGAATAGTGAATACTACTCCAGGGAATTTCTAAAGTAGAGACTCGATTGATTGGGGACTGGCCCATAGAACCAAAAAGTTCTTACTCAAAATATTACATAGTTATATTAGCTATTAAAATCCACATACTAAGATACTGTGCATTGAATACTTATACTCGCAATATTACAGCTCAGTGCTCCACAGTCTTTATTAGAAGCAAATCGAACCCTGAAACAGTAAATAGGAGAACAATTTGAACGAAACAATTATAAATACTTTCAATCCCTCTTGTACAATACAACTAGATTTCTAACTGGATCGGATCAATCGTTTAACAGATGAAGTAATAAACGATTCCAGTCGACCAACAAGTTAATGGTTAAGTGGCTGAACGATTCTTCTAAATTTCGATTATATTCTGACGTCAATTATTCATTGTGATCACCGCCCGATGCAGTCGATTGTACAGCTTTTAATTTCCTAATTGGAATAATTTCATTACCAGTTCGATTAAAGGCCATTGGGAAACTATAAAACCATACCAGTATGACTTGATCGAAGAATGATATTATCGTCCAGGAAATTGAATACTGCAAAAGAGGTGAAGCAATTTCTCAACCTATTTAGAGACTAGATCAAGCTACCACGGAAAGATGACGAATCAAAACCGATAAAAACTCAAAAACTGATTAATCAGAATTCTGATACGACAATTGCGCCCTGTAAATCACGAAATTCTGTTTCATGAGCTTCAGTTCACATAAACTTATATTATTAATTTACATTATTAACTTATATCGTAAAATTATTATATTGTTAAAGTCATATAGAGTTACAAATTATATTAGTATATTAATAGAAACCTTTACGTAGGCCCGTTACGATAACCAATGAAAGCATGAAGAGTAGTGAGAGCATGATTCATGAAGACTGATTATAAAACCATACTTGAAGCGCGTTACTATTAACGCGTGATCAAAAGTTCCCATTTTACAAATATGGAAGGTAAAATTATTTTCTGCTTATCAGAGAAAATATATGTGTAGGGATCTAGCACTGACCACATCTGATCTGGACTTGCTATTCAGAAATTACCACTGTGATCAACACGAAACTCGAAAGCTGTGGAGCTTAAAACATCACAAGCGTCACGGTGCATGTACTAAGCGACATCTTTGTACAACTACAACTACAAGTACATAGCTACCAGTGTTTACATACAAGAGACTGAGAAACAGAGCTTGAGAGAGAGAGAGAGGAGAGAGAGAGAGAGAGAGAGAGAGAGAGAGAGAGAGAGAGAGAGAGAGAGAGAGAGAGAGAGAGAGAGAGAGAGAGAGAGAGAGAGAGAGAGAGAGAGAGAGAGAGAGAGAGAGAGAGAGAGAGAGAGAGAGAGAGAGAGAGAGAGAGAGAGAGAGAGAGAGAGAGAGAGAGAGAGAGAGAGAGAGAGAGAGAGAGAGAGAGAGAGAGAGAGAGAGAGAGAGAGAGAGAGAGAGAGAGAGAGAGAGAGAGAGAGAGAGAGAGAGAGAGAGAGAGAGAGAGAGAGAGAGAGAGAGAGAGAGAGAGAGAGAGAGAGAGAGAGAGAGAGAGAGAGAGAGAGAGAGAGAGAGAGAGAGAGAGAGAGAGAGAGTTATGTCCTCGTAATCAGTGTCATCATGAATGATAAAGTGGAGCAAGCAAACATGTATTGTTTGGTCCCGGACAACTCGTTAGTCGCTGTCCGCTCCACGTGCTTCACTGAGATTACCTTATCATTACATTTACAGTCTATTGTTATACCCATGCTTGAACTCGTCATGGTTAGACTCATGGGTAGACCCATACATAAACTCAAGTGTTGGAAGTCCCAAGTCTAGGAGGTAAAATTTTGAAAACTTAGTTTGATACATTAAGATGAAAAATTCAATCCATTACATACGGTTTTTAAATTTTTACCATTTCTAAATCCGTTTATGTAGCTTCTTTAATGCTAGAATTTGATCTACATTGCCATTTGTCACCACTTATTTTTAGATTAAAAAGAAGTTCGATCTGCTCGTTTACGTTAGATACCTAGATAAAGCAAAGATGAGTCTGACAACTCGCTCGAAAGCATGTCGGAATTGAAGCAACAAGTTTTGTCGGAAAATTGTATGCAAATTTTGCACTATATAAATATTTCTCGTACGTAATATCGTTTATTTTCAGGGTTAGCAATTAAAACGACATATTTTAGTTTCATCGGTATATGCACTATACAGAGTGCATTAATGGACATTTAACAAGCTCAAATAAAAATCTCACAGTCAATTTTAATAAGACCTCAAAATTTCAATAAAGAATTAAGTATTCAGTGTTCTTCATGTGTTTGATAACATGGTAACAGCTACAAGTTGGTCGATTAATTACAACTTACTAGAAATCTAGCATATCCTTGTACATGCAAAGGAACGCTTCACCAGCACTTCATTTCTGAGCTTAAAGGCAACCCTTTCCTCCTGCGCAGGGGTTTGCCAGGACCCCAATACAGTCGTCATTAGTGGTACATTGGGCGTGCTCGACAACATTACCAGTGGCACTGATCTTACACCACGTCGAGCAGTCTGAGCAGAATCCTTCGTCCGGGTGAGGACACGTGGGCCCTGAGGTGGAATACAGTTAGATATTATACTTAATGTTATAAGGACACGAGGCCCCTGAGGGGGAATACAGTTAGATATTATACTTAATGTTATAAGGACACGAGGCCCCTGAGGGGGAATACTGCTAGATATTATACTTATAATTTCATGAGGACACGAGGCCCCTGAGAGGGAATACAGTAAGATATTATACTTAATGTTATAAGGACACGAGGCCCCTGAGGGGGAATACAGTTAGATATTATACTTAATGTTATGAGGAAACGAGGCCCCTGAGGGGGAATACAGTTAGATATTATACTTAATGTTATAAGGACACGAGGCCCCTGAGGGGAAATACAGTTAGATGTTATACGTAATGTTATGGGGACACGAAGCCCCTGAGGGGGAATGCTGCTAGATATTATATTTAATGTTATGAGGACACGTGGCCCCTGAGGGGGAATACTGCTAGATATTATACTTAATGTTATAAGGACACGAGGCCCCTGAGGGAAAATACAGTTAGATATTATACTTAATGTTATAAGGACACGTGGCCCCTAAGGGGGAATACTGTTAGATATTATACTTAATGTTATAAGGACACGAGGCCCCTGAGGGGGAATACAGTTAGATATTATACTTAATGTTATAAGGACACGAGGCCCCTGAGGGGAAATACAGTTAGATGTTATACGTAATGTTATGGGGACACGAAGCCCCTGAGGGGGAATACTGTTAGATATTATACTTAATGTTATGAGGACACGTGGCCCCTGAGGGGGAATACTGCTAGATATTATACTTAATGTTATAAGGACACGAGGCCCCTGAGGGGAAATATAGTTAAATATTATACTTAATGTTATAAGGACACGTGGCCCCTAAGGGGGAATACTGTTAGATATTATACTTAATGTTATGAGGACTCGAGGACCCTGAGGGGGAATACAGTTAGATATTATATTTAATGTTATGAGGACACAGGCCCCTGAGGGGGAATACTGCTAGATATTATACTTATAAAGTTATGAGAACACGAGGCCCCTGAGAGGGAATACAGTTAGATATTATACTTAATGTTATACGGACACGAGGCCCCTGAGGGGGAATACAGTTAGATATTATACTTAATGTTATAAGGACACGAGGCCCCTGAGGGGGAATACAGTTAGATATTATACTTAATGTTATAAGGACACGAGGCCCCTGAGGGGGAATACTGTTAAATATTATACGTAATGTTATAATGACACGAGGCCCCTGAGGGGGAATACTGTTAGATATTATACTTAATGTTATGAGGACACGAAGCCCCTGAGGGGGAATACTGCTAGATATTATATTTAATGTTATGAGGACACGTGGCCCCTGAGGGGGAATACTGCTAGATATTATACTTAATGTTATAAGGACACGAGGCCCCTGAGGGGGAATACAGTTAGATATTATACTTAATGTTATAAGGACACGTGGCCCCTGAGGGGGAATACTGCTAGATATTATACTTATAATTTCATGAGGACACGAGGCCCCTGAGAGGGAATACAGTTAGATATTATACTTTATGTTATAAGGACACGAGCCCCCTGAGGGGGAATACTGTTAGAAATTATACTTAATGTTATGAGGACACGAGGCCCCTGAGGGGGAATACTGTTAGATATTATACTTAATGTTATGAGGACACAAGGCCCCTGAGGGGGAATACAGTTAGATATTATACTTAATGTTATAAGGACACGAGGCCCCTGAGGGGGAATAGTGTTAGATATTATACTTAATGTTATGAGGACACGAGGATCTTGATGTTATGTTGTAATGATAATGTAGATTGAAGATGTTATGCCTAATGTTAAAATTAAATCTGCGCTACAGGAATAAAACAAATTTTCCTGAGCAACAATTTCACGACCTTGTAGTGTGATTTGGTAACTTATAACACCGAAAACAGTAAACTTATATACAGTAGTGAGATGCGTGACAGGTGAACTAGAAATATAATTTGTAGAGGGTACAAGAAATTGAAATTAAAATATCTCAAATTAAATATAATCAAACGACAAACTAACCGTTGCATCCTTTCCAGCATGATCCACCGTAACAAGACCATGAACAGCCAGTATTCTGTTCGCACTGGTAACCATTACCGGAACCGAACCAACAGATTGCTGGGGTACAGGTTTTGTTAAAGGTGTTAAACTATAATAGTGGCCATTCAAATTAATGTTTGTATAATTGGTGCACATCATGCGTATATTCAGTGCGAATATTTTGTGCATATTTAATTTTTAATAACAAATTTAAGAAATGCCACTTATAAGTTATAAAGTTCAGTTTATGGTTTAGTACCAGAACATTCAGCGCTGTTCATGCATTCCCTTGATTCCACTGCTTCACCACCACAATCTTCTCCACCATTAGCTGGAGGTGGGTTATTGCAGGTTTTGGACCGGGTCTGTGTCCCTTTACCACAACCTGCTGAGCAAGCACCCCAGTCGCTGTAGTCACTCCATCCTCCATCAACTGAAGCTGTGGTTTTAATTTAGTCAACAGAAAAATAATCACTCAACTCCCTAATCCTTAAACAATGTGCAGTACAATTATCAAGTTGAATCATAGTGCAAAATTAAAAACCTACGGGCGAAATTAAAAGCCTGCAAGAGAAATCAAGAACATTTGGTGCTCATATTATGGGTATACTCAGTGCAAATGTTATGTGTATATTTAGTACTGCACATTTGATGTGCTCGTCCATATTTAACAACAAGGTTAAGAAATGCTACTTATAGAGTTTAGTAATAGTTTATGGTTAAGTACCAAGGCATTCAGCAATCATGCATTCCCTTGATTCCACTGCTTCACCATCACAATCTTCTCCACCATTAGCTGGAGGTGGGTTATTGCAGGTTTTGGACCGGGTCTGTGTCCCTTTTCCACAACCTGCTGAGCAAGCACCCCAGTCGCTGTAGTCACTCCACCCTCCATCAACTGAAAGTAATATGGTTTTAATTTAGTCAACAGAAAAATAATCACTCAACTCCCCACTTCATACTCCCTAAATAATTCAGTTTAACTTTAATTATTAAAGTTGAATCATTATATAAAACTTAAAGCCTGTGGGAGAAATTAAAAACTTTATCATACCTCCTACGGCACATTTTTGTTCATCTTTTTACATTTTCCCGTATAATCTTCTGCACTTGCCAGACCAAGAGCGAGGATAACCAGAAGAGTCACTAACATTGTCGCTAGCTTTTTAATAAATCAGTGGATTAAACCTCCGCGATAATAGCAGAATGGTAAACCTTTTATTTTGGAATGGAATTTCGATTTTAAAGCTTAATATTTTGTTGACGCTATCTAGGGCAGATAGTGACATTGACAATGCTTAGATTTGTGTTACCATATCTGCATGATAAATGAAAACGTATATGACCGGATAAAAATTAAAAAGTATGATAAAATTGTTCAAAATCGAAATTCAAGTTCAAATTAAGCTTCAGAGATTAGAGAACGTAAAGAAAATATCATCAGCTCGGATGTCGCAGCTGTTTCATTTTCCTGTACAATTATATGCTTGTCGCGTCGCTTGTCATCAACAGCCGCTAACTGAAACAACCTCCTTCTCTCTGATCCAAATAGGCATCACTTAGTAATAGTGATCCTAATGATGCACTTAGCATCATTAGTTGAATTAATGTTCTTAGTGATGCAGTGACAGTTAACACACACAGTAGGTACAGTGTATTGATGCCGTTAAATTCGCACCAAACGTATTATTCGAATTAAATTCGCATACGAATTTTTCTTTAAGAATTGTCGCATGTAAAAAAATATACCAAATACGGGAACAGGAAATCACGTACCCGCATCAAAATGTTCACGATAGTTGGCTTTGTATGGTGGAATATTGCCAAAACATGTGCTTCCCGCAACAGGTGCGTCG
The DNA here is from genome assembly GCF_026151205.1 of Bolinopsis microptera. Classification (NCBI taxonomy): domain Eukaryota; kingdom Metazoa; phylum Ctenophora; class Tentaculata; order Lobata; family Bolinopsidae; genus Bolinopsis; species Bolinopsis microptera. The sequence continues at coordinate 9,271,214 of NC_087074.1, forward strand.
TTACTACCACTGGTTAGTGACTAGCGTGGGTACTGACCAAGATCGCAAGGGGTTAAATTTAGCTCATACCCGAAGACGTTATGCAATGGAGTAAACTAACTTCTCTTATTAAACTTGAATCACTTAATTTCCTCCACAGTCTATTCTACTTGTCGCGAATTGTAAGTTTGAGATTTGAAGTATAAGTAATGTATAACGTCACAATTCAATTCACATATCCAACTAGATTAATATAGAATCGAGAATGCTGCGCGTTGATCCGCACATCCAAATTTTTACCGAATTTTCAGCGCATTTTTTGGCGAATTTAACAGCTCTAAAAATTAAAACTTGAAGTTGTAAATTGGCGAATTATTTGTGTACTTTTTGAGTTCTTAATACGCCGTACTTTTTGACGAAAATTTGGCAAATTTAACAGCCTGGCAGTGTACCTATCTTATAGTTATAGTCTAAATTTAAATTTTATCGACTGTTAACAAAACATTCTTTTCCTTAAAATTTGGTTTAGGAAGGTGACAAAGGAAAGTACTTCAAATTGAATACGGGATTAAGAATTGCAATTACATTTAAAATGTCTTAATGTTCCTCAATACGATATAATCTCCAATAAATTCAGAATTGCAATTACTAAACTACTGAGTACTGTACTAAAACCAAAAAGTGTAACCTGCCATCCAACAGGCCCGCCCTTAAGTATCCCCAGATAGTATAAACACTTTCCCACTCTCTCTAGCAATCTGTAAACAATTCCTTAACTATATCCTCCTTGTAACCAAAACAGAGGTGTTAAAATGAACTCTCTGATAATCAAAACAAAGATGTTAAAATGAACTCTGTGCTCCCCAAAACTCTCTGCTCTAAACAATTCATACACTATCCTCCTTGTAACCAAAACAAAAGTGTTAAAACGAACTCTCTGATTATCAAAACAGAGATGTTAAAATGAACTCTCTGCTCCCCAAAACTCTCTGCTCTAAACAATTCATACACTATCCTCCTTCTAATCAAAACAGAGGTGTTAAAATGAACCCTCTGATAATCAAAACAAAGATGTTAAAATGAACTATCTGCTCCCCAAAACTCCCTGCTCTAAACAATTCATACACTATCCTCCTTGTAACCAAAACAGAGATGTTAAAATAAAATAAACTCTCTGTTCCCCAAAACATAGGTGTTAAACTGAACTCTTTGCACTACCCTGCTGTACTAAATGTCGTACACAAATATATGCCCTTAAATACTACGCTAAAATAATGTGCTAAAAAGCTAAGATGAGAAGTACGAATGAGTCGGACTTTTCAATTTACTCGTATCGTACGTACTTTTCAATTCTACTGGGTAACTCGGTAATCTACCGATGCACATCTGGGGCACACCTCGGGCACACCTGGGGCACAAACTCGGGCACACCTCGGGCACACCTCGGGCCAAAGCACACCTCGGGCAGAACCACCTGGGGCACACCTCGGGCACACCTCGGGCACATCTCGGGCACATCTCGGGCAAAATTCGGGCATGGTAATTGATATAAATCAACTATATTATCTCCCCACTAAACTCTTGTCATGTTTATTAGATAAAAAGTCGTAATAACAATATTCTCATACTGTCAAAGCGGTAGAAATCCAAGTATTTTTATTACACGGTGCGCAAGGAATTTCGTTTTAAAAATGTGTAGACTGTAGGTAAGATAAGCCTAAGTGTGGCAGTGAGAAAAATAAATTGCAGTGGTTGACTGCATTAAATGCATTATCGCAGTTCATTTATTTAACTGCACTAACGTTTAGGATTCTTTCAGCTGTTATATTTTGCTAGTATTTTGTTTAAAAGTTGTAAAGGACAAAGTTCTTGTCCGTCCACGAAAAGTTCTTTACGTCAAGTTTTTGTTTGTCGAGTAAGTAACGTACAGTGTTGTCCTTAAGGTACGTTAAAGGGAAGGATTTTATTTATTTCGTTTATCGTGTTGTTGTATAATCGTGGTCCTACGTTAGAGATGCTAGGGTATTAATTCTTTTCATGCAAACAAGTGAAAACGAATCTTTTATGTCATGTATCCTGGGTTTGGACAGGATATGCCCGCTTAAAGAACTTCCATCGCGTTACATTACATAATTTTCTGAAACATATATTACATTTACAATAAATTATGCAATATCACAACATTACAATCAACAAAATAAATTTAATCGCAGAACCTCAAATATATTATATAGTATTCAGTGTTCTTCATGTGTTTGATAACATTGTAACAGCTACAAGTTGGTCGATTAATTACAACTTACTAGAAATCTAGCATATCCTTGTACATGCAAAGGAACCCTTCACCAGCACTTCATTTCTGAGCCTACCAATCGCAGCCTTTTTCTCCTACGCAGGGGTTTGCCAGGATCCCAATACAGTCGTCATCAGTGCTACATGTGGCCTTCTCGTCAACAGAACCACTGGCACTGAGCCAACACCACGTCGTGCAGTCTGAGCAGAATCCTTCGTCCGGGTGAGGACACGCGGCCCCTGAGGGGGAATACTGTTAGATATTATATCCACTGGCACTAGCGGGCTATATTTGCGCCAGTGGGACCGCACAGCCCGCTTGTTAAAAAGGCCTGATATTTCTCAGCCCGCTGATACAGCTCGCTGATATAGCCCACATGAAATTTTACTAGTAGCGATATAGCCCGGAGACCAAATATCAGTTTCACTTTATTTTGTGCCTGGTTACTCTAGTACTAGTAGCAGAGTGTAGTTGAGTGTGCACTTTGATTTCCACGATTTCTGACAACACAGGGTTGTTTGTTAGGTCATTCTAAACCAAAGTAGTTTAGGTACACAATTTGTTTCGCTAGAGACAACCCTACAGGGCAAATTTTCTAAGTTTTCGCTTTTCGGCTCCTGAAGGTCATAGAGACTGTTTTTTGGCTTAAAATTACCGCAATGGCCACAGTTATATACAACTTACAAATCAAATTTATACATCTAACCATCTCCTTTGTTGCTTACATCTCGTTAAAGTGAATTCTGCTACCTCCACTCTAGCTCCTTTTAGCAATCTCTGAATGCTACTTCCTGCTCTATCTAGCTTCCACCAACACCCATTAATTGTTGTTCAGCTATCACCAGCACTTTCAAATTCTAGCACTTAATCCAGCAACCTCAGACTACTTTCTGCTCTATCCAGCTAACACTAGAAAACGGTTTACGGTACCCACAAATTTTAGCTTCTTCTAGCTACTTCGGGCTACATCCATCCTCATTCAGTTGGTTGAGCTGAGCACTCTCAAATTCTATCTGTTTTTGCCTAATTCAGGCTACCTCCAGGCTAGCAGCTAGAAGTTGAGGGTGCTTGCGATATCTGGATATAGCATAACGTAGTCCGAGTTTTATGGATAGGGCTAGAATTTGCAGGTGCTAGCGGTAGCTTAACAACAATTAGTGGGTGTTGGCGGAAGCTAGATAGAGCAGGAAGTAGCATTCAGAATTTGCTAGAAATAGCAGGTTTCCTCTTCCTCAATGAGCTGGAAATTGTTGAATGCAGCCGAGGCAGCCGTAAAGAGCCAAAATAAATTGTTGCTGGTGGTGTTATAAAAGGCAAGAGGTAACTTTAAGTTAAGCGTGCTAGAAAGAGCAGAAGTTGAAGGGGCCAGGCGGCCTTGCAGTAGTAGCTAAATAGATGTAGCCGAATTCAGAGGTTGCTAGAAAGAGCTACAATTATAACGTGTTGGCATGGTAGCTGGGTAGAATGGGCATGGCATGGAGGTAGCAGAATTAAAGGTAGCTAGAAGTAGATTCTACTTCATGAGGTGGGATTGAAGTTGATTAGCCATAATAGTCAAACAGTACTGGAGAGAGCCCAACTTGTGGTAGCTATAACGAGATAGTTATATATGTTCATGAATAAATTTGGGGATTGAAGTAGTTTGAAGTAACCAGAGAGATGGTTAGATGTTAGGTATACATTTGGGGATAAGATAAGATAGCTGGAAGGAGCTTCTGAAACTGAATTGTGTTGCTCCATAATTCATAAATATTATCTGATTATTGTGTTCATGCTGAAAATTTTGCTGTGCTGCAAGTAAAGTGTATGTAAGAATTTTTTAGCCAGGCCCGGGATACCAAAATTAAGTACATGTTTGATGTTACTATTTTAGGATGCACGAATGTTAAAACTGTTTTTAATGAATATCTCCAAAACTAAGCACTATAAACCCTATGTTACTTTATAGCTTGTATGTAAATGTGGCCTTTCCAGTTAGTTTGAGCTAAAAGAGAGGCCCCTACAACGTTCAGAAGCCGAGATACAAAAGTCATATTATATTAGCGCCTGAGGGTAATTTAGAAACTTCCCCCCTAGGGTTGGAACTAATGATAGAAATTGCGTACCTTATCAATTCTGATCCATAATGACCTTACAAAGGACCTGGTTCATAGAAAAGTTGTAGACACCAAACTGCATACTCGATTTCAATTCACTTCTAGAGTACTTTTTTTCACTCGCCCAAGTGAAAATCAGTTTTCCTGGATTTTTTCCAAAAGTAAGCATTTTTGGCCTTTATGACCTTTAAAGTGTCAATATAAACATGTGCATTGCAGTCATTTTAAGCCAAACTTTGAGTCTCTAAGACCTTCACAGTTAGATATCATACTCAATGTTGTGAGGACACGAGGCCCCTGAGGGGAAATACAGTTAGATATTATACTTAATGTTATGAGGACACGAGGCCCCTGAAGTGGAATACAGTTAGATGTTATACGTAATGTTATGAGGACACGAGGCCCCTGAAGTGGAATACAGTTAGATGTTATACGTAATGTTATAAGGACACGAGGCCCCTGAGGGGAAATACAGTTAGATATTATACTTAATGTTATAAGGACACGTGGCCCCTAAGGGGGAATACTGTTAGATATTATACTTAATGTTATAAGGACACGAGGCCCCTGAGGGGGAATACTGTTAGATATTATACTTAATGTTATAAGGACACGAGGCCCCTGAGGGGGAATACTGTTAGATATTATACTTATTGTTATAAGGACACGAGGCCCCTGAGGGGGAATACTGTTAGATATTATACTTAATGTTATAAGGACACGAGGCCCCTGAAGTGGAATACAGTTAGATGTTATACGTAATGTTATGAGGACACGAGGCCCCTGAAGTGGAATACAGTTAGATGTTATACGTAATGTTATGAGGACACGAGGCCCCTGAGGGGGAATACTGTTAGATATTATACTTAATGTTATAAGGACACGAGGCCCCTGAGGGGGAATACAGTTAGATATTATACTTAATGTTATGAGGACACGAGGCCCCTGAGGGGGAATACTGTTAGATATTATACTTAATGTTATAAGGACACGAGGCCCCTGAGGGGGAATACAGTTAGATATTATACTTAATGTTATAAGGACACGAGGCCCCTGAAGTGGAATACAGTTAGATGTTATACGTAATGTTATGAGGACACAAGGCCCCTGAAGTGGAATACAGTTAGATGTTATACTTAATGTTATGAGGACACGAGGATCTTGATGTTATGTTGTAATGATAATGCAGATTGTTGCTGTTATGCCTAATGTTAATATTTGAGCTGCGCTACAGGAATAAAATAAAATTTCCTGAACAACAATTTCACGACCTTGTAGTGTGATTTGGTAACTTATAACACCGCAAAGAGATTGAAATTAAAATATCTCAAATTAAATATCATCAAACTAACCGTTGCATCCTCTCCAGCAATGTCCACCTCGACAAGACCATGAACAGGCAGTGCTCGTGTCGCACAGGTAGCTTTCACCCCACGCACAGATTCCTGGGGTACAAGTTTTGTTAAAGGTGTTTAACTATGGTGGCCATTCAAATTAATGTATTGTATATTTGGTGCACATCATGCGTATATTCAGTGCGAATATTTTGTGCATATTTAATTTTTAACAACAAATTTAAAAAATGCCACTTATAAGTTATAAAGTTTAGTTTATGGTTTAGTACCAGAGCATATATATTTCCACCCACCATAATTTGAATTGCTGAGTTACGCAAATTTCTAAATTTTAAATTTCTTTTATTTGATTGATTGATGGATTAATATTTTGAATAAATTTACTAACATGTCTTTATATCAGGATGATTGTAAAGGTACATTTTACCGACATTTGAAGTCAAGGCGTTGTTTTACTGATAGTTGTGGCTGACTAATAATTTATATATATATATTACCCTGTCTTTAATCTAATTTTTATCAGCAGATTTATAAATCTGCTGTTCATTTGTAGTTTTTACCTTGCTAGTTATGAGTAAATTTTTGCCTTCCATCAATTGAGTGCAGCTTTCAGTTTCAAAATTTTCAGTTTATTCTGATTTTTCGTTTTCAATATTGCAAATTTTTAATAAATCATGTTCAGATTATGGTGATAATAGATGTAAAGGTACTTCAACCGAATTAACAATCCAACCGTGTGTATGACGTGTCCCAGTAGCCAATCATAATATATATATATATATTTTGTAGCTGTACTCCTACACATTAAAAGTCGGTGTTGATTAGATCTTCGAAATAAGTCTTTGCATCATTTTATTAAACATCGTTATCTGAGATAAAATTGTTCTAAAAGCAACTGGAATATTCACAAATCTTTAAAATAACTTACAAACTAGGAAAGGAAAACAAGTCTTAGGAAGACGTACAAAACTATGTGACTTAAAACGGTACAAAACTAAAATATACTGAGTAATAAATAATAATCAAACGAAAAGAATGGCTGCGTACATTTTATCTAATCTATTAAAGATTAGTTTCTCGGAAAAAGCTAGATTTCTCTGAATCAAGCAGTAAAAATATATAAATAGTAATGAATATAACACGTCTCTGATAGCAATATTGTAAACTAAACACGGGTTAATAGGCTGAGATCATGTCAAATAAAATAAATAAACTAAACACTAAGCTCCAGCGGATTTAAAAAGGATGTGGTTACTATCGAGGGTGTTCATACCCCCATAACGCTCAAGGGTTTTCAATTGGGTCTGGTAGAACCCCTCTCTAGCTTCCATGGCCTTTTCCCTATCTGCTTGACTTATTTCAGGTTTAAATTCAAGAGCGTCCACTATAATAACAGAAAGGTGCGTACTAAGTGAAGAGTTATATAAGGCTACTGAACTAAAATCTAAATCATGATCAATATCTAAAAAGTGATTTACTAACTTACAACTTCTGATACCTTTCTTAATGTGGCTCTTATGATTAGAAAATCTCTTAGGGAGATTAGAAGTAGTATATCCTACATACGACTGTTTACAAGTTCTACACTCCATTAAATAAATAAGGTTATTACTCTGACAATTTATATATTTAGTAATAGGGAAAACTTGTTTAGAATGGTGACTACTAAATTTGGAACAAGGGGACAGGAAACTTTGCTTACAAACATAGCATTTTCCACAGGCATGGCACCCTGCGTTGTCAGCCTCCCGAACAGCCGGCAATATTGCAGCGTCTGGTTCAAGAAATTGACTAGCAGTGGCTTCTCCATCTCTATCACTGCTTACAGTTCCACTAGCACGATACTTATTGTGTACAAGCATGCCACCGATAGTTTGATTCTTTCGGTGACTTACAAATACACTGTCAGCACGTACTAGCTTCTTCAAGGCTGGATCGAGATTAAGAAGGTGCTTATACTTGTGAATAATGCTCCCCATGTTGGGAAGTGCTGGATTCTGATCCATCACCATGGGTATTAGACAAGTAGTCGTCTCATCCTTATTTTTAGGGGCATACAAGTTTTTCCTATTGGTAATATCACTAAATTTGTTGAAAGCATCGTCTACAATACTAGAATGGTAACCACGGGCTATATATACAACTGGTTTTCTTCTCTTATAGAAAAAGGGCTCTACTAGCTGTAGCTAGGAGCATGAAATAACGGTACAAAGCAAACTATGCAATTGTCAAACTATAAACATATATATTGTTTGTCAGCTGCACTACTGTCAGCAAAACAACGCGTTAACTTCAAATGTCGGTAAAATATACTTTTACAGTCATCCTGATATAAAGAGTAAGACATGTAAGTAAATTTATTTAAACTATCAATCATGCAATCAATCAAATAAATAGAAATTAAAAATTTAGAAATTTACGTAACTCAGCAATTCAAATTACTGGTGGGTGAAAATACCAAATGAGTGGTAGAGGTGAGAAAATAAAATATGCAGGAAAAAATCATCTTTCTTCTCTTATAATTATATATATATAAGTCACACCTGCCCAAGCTAGAGAGCCATGGCAGGGCCAGCAAGCAAGGCCCGGACCAAAACAAACTGAGCCGACTGGGTAAAGAAAATGGAAACAGTATTAACAATAATAAAATATAATAATAAAATATAATAATAAAAATAGTATTAAGGGGATGGTGTGTTGCTGTGACGGGCACGCATGGGAGTAACTATTACGACCAGAACGTCTGACGCTTCCAAGAAGCCTACAGTTCTTCTCTTCAGCTTTGTTTTGTTCGGTTTTTTCACGGTGGCATCTCTCCACTTCGCCACATGGAATGTTAGAGGCATTAGTCAGGAACACTCGCAGCATCTAGCTGCAAATGATTGCAACAGATACAACTTGGATGTTATAGCCCTCCAAGAAACTAAGGTGTCTAAACACTCAGACACTGTTATACCCGGCAACCACAGGCTTCTTTTGTTTAACCAGAAGTTGTCTTGGCATGGCGGACTCGGTTTTATTATCAACAGTAAATTTGTATCAAATGTTGTCTCGTACCATCAAATCAGTGACAGAGTAGCATACATGGACCTTTCTCTACCATCAAAGTGTCATGGGAAACCATCACTGAAAGCCCGTATTATAAACTGTTACAGTCCAACTAATGTCAAATCTATACAGAACCCACGCATTGCTGATGAGTTTTACTGTGAGCTCCAGGAAGCTATCAGAATTCCTGCCAGACATGAACTTTTCATCATGGGTGATTTTAATGCTAGGCTAGGGAAACGGACTAAATCAGATTTTGAAAGTGGTCTTCAAACTAACATGGGAAGACATGGTATTGGTCGGCGTAACGAAAATGGCGAAAGGTTGCTAGCTTTCATGATCACTAATGGACTCTATGCAGCCAACACTGCATTTTCACATGCGAGCAGACACACCAACACTTTTACAGGATGGATTAAAGACCGTAGATCCAAAAAGTCTGTACCCTGGTTTTCTCAAATTGATTATGTTTTATGTAGATCTAGAAGTACCCCTCTGCTTGTTGACGCTAGGTCTTACGCTGGTGCAAAACTTCAATCTGATCACAAAATTGTAAAAGCAACTTTTGACCTCAGTAAACGTTACAAACTTTACAGTACTGCCAAACACAAAGTCAAGCAGTATAACACCAACTCATTGGTTTGCAGCAAAGATGTTCAAAGTTCTTTTCAACAAAATGCTGCTCAGAAGATTGAAACTGATACATCTGCCCAGTCAGTCACTGAAAGTTTTAACAACCTTTTCGAGGCGGTTAAAATTGCTGCATCTGAAACAGTGGGTATGAAAAGAAACACAGCCAAACGTCACAGAACATCAGACCCACAAGTCGTCTCTATGTCAGAAAAGAGACACCAATTACTACAACATTTAAACGACAACAAAATGCGTGACAGAACTATCCTGCGTAAGGAAATCAACAGACTCAAGAATGACATTGCAAAGCGCCTTATTACACTTGAAACCGCTCATGCCGATCTTCTAGCTGAGACGATCAACTCCACTGATGATACCAGAAGAATGTTCGAAGCAACCAGAGCAATTTCAAGCACAAAGGACACTCCTCCTATTTCAATATTCCTACCAGAAACAGAAGAACTTGCTCTCAATGACGAAGATAAGGCAGACATAGTCAAGAACTGGTTCATGGAACATTACACAGGCCCAGAACCCCCACTAGAACCTTTTGTTGGAGCTGCTAAGCCATTAAATACGCCTATAACTGCACTTGAAGTTGAGACAGCAGCCAAGAAACTAAAGAACGGTAAAGCCGTTGGTCCTGACAACCTCCCTAACGAATTCCTTAAGTATGCACCTCCTTCTTTCTACATGAAGTTTGCATCACTTATCAATGAGTCCTTTGAAAAACAAGAGCACGTTCAATCGTTCACTGAGGGATATCTTACCCCCCCTACAGAAGCCTGGAAAACCAAAAGGACCAGTTAAGAGTCTGCGTCCCTTGTGCCTTCTCAATGGAACTAGGAAAATCCTTTCCATGATAACACTCCAGCGTATTCAACAACAGATAGCAGACTACACTGGGCCATGGCAGAATGCCTATAAATCAGGACACAGCTGCTCTAATATTGTCTGGACACAAAGGGTTCTTATTTCTGTTGTCAAGGAGAAACATTGGGAGTTTAGTAAAATGGGGATAGACATGTCATCAGCCTTCGACACAATACATCGGTTAACTATCCTCAGGCTACTCGAAGATGCAGGATGCTCAGAAGATGACATAAGACTAGTTAGATATCTGCTCGCTAACACCAAGCTCAGAATTAAGATCAAAAAGACGACATCGGGAGAGTTCGAAGTCACAATAGGAGCCTTTCAAGGTGACTGTTTGTCTGGCTCGCTGTTTACCATGTATCTAGCTGGAGCACTCTACCACCTTAGAGTTGTTGTTATACATCTACGCCCAAATCCCCCCATTTCTGAAAGCTCCCTTCCTTTAGAATGGGAATATGCTGATGATGTGGACTTTGCTGATGAAGATGAGGATTCGTTACACCAGCTCCTTCCAATTTGCAAGGAAATTCTCTCAGAATGGAATTTGTTTGTAAATGAATCTAAAACCGAGTTTGTAAAGTGTTATCTGGCTGGAAGTAGTGAGAAGGACGAAAAAGGAGAACCTCTAAGAAATAGAGAACCTTGGAGGAAGTGTGTGTCCCTAGGCTCTAAGCTATGTAGTAAAGAAGACATACAGCATCGTATAATCCTTGGAAATGTTGCATTCGAAAAATACAAGAAAGTTTGGATGCAAGGATCTAAGATTAATCTGAAGACCAAGATTAAGATATACGAAGCATACGTTACATCTGTTATGCTCTATAACTGCAATAGCTGGGCTACCCCTCAGAACCTATTTGACAAACTTGATGCATGTCATAGAAGACACCTGCGTCAAATATTGAAGATGACTTATCCCATTATTATCAGTAATAAAGCACTCTATGAACGCTGTGGTGTAACACCGTTGTCAGAGCGAGTGACATATGCTCGCTGGAAAATGCTTGGACATGTCCTTCGCAGTGACTGCTCATCACCAGCTCAGAGAGCCTTCAATTTGCTGTTAATGCGTTATTTACCATGAAAGGACGTGTTGGTCGACACCAAAGTAATCTTTTAAAGTTTATTATAAATGATTTGAATAAAAGAAACCTACCATTACGTGATATTAATGATCTTTATGATCTTAGGGCTACTGCCTCTAACAGAGTTTTGTGGAGAAAATTATTTACCTCATAATTAACCTTTATTTTTCAGAGAACTGTTATGTTTTTTTGGGCACTTATCAGTCTCTTAAGATGTTTCTTTACTATTTCGAGATTGTTTTAAAAGTTAGATAATAATTAAGGAAGGACAAACCGGTTGAACATGTTGCGCTGTCCATGCATTCCCTTGATTCCACTGCTTCACCACCACAATCTTTTCCACCATTAGCTGGAGGTGGGTTATTGCAGGTTTTGGACCGGGTCTGTGTCCCTTTTCCACAACCTGCTGAGCAAGCACCCCAGTCGCTGTAGTCACTCCACCCTCCATCAACTGAAAGTAATATGGTTTTAATTTAGTCAACAGAAAAATAATCACTCAACTCCCTACTTCATAATCATACTCCCTAAATAGTTCAGTTTAACTTCAATTATTAAAGTTGAATCATTATGTAAAAAAACTTAAAGCCTGTGGGAGAAATTAAAAACTTTATCATACTTGCTACGGCACATAAGGCTTCAAAAGATTTCTTCGCTTTTTCCAACTTTTTTGTTGTTTTCGTTATCTTTTTGTCCATCTTTTTACATTTTCCCGTATTTTCTGCACTTGCCAGACCAAGAGCGAGGATAACCAGAAGAGTCACTAACATTGTCGCCAGCTTTTTAATAAATCAGCGGATTAAACCTCCGATAATAGCAGAACGGTAAACCTTTTATTTTGGAATGGGATTTCGATTTTAAAGCTTAATATATTTTGACGCTATCTAGGGCAGATAATGACTTAGACAATGCTTAGATTTGTGCTGCCATATCTGCATGATAAATGAAAACGTATATGACCAGATAAAAATTAAAAACTATGATAAAACAGTTCAAAATCGAAATTCAAGTTCAAAATAAGCTTCAGAGATTAAAGAACGTAAAGAAGATATCATCAGCTCGGATGTCGCAGCTGTTTCTTTTTCCTGTTCTTATAATTTATATGCTTGTCGCTTGTCATCCTAACTGCACAAATGTTGAATTGGCTGGGACTTCATGGCAGTCGTTCTGCCAAACTTCATGTCAACAAATGGGCTCATTAGTCTCGTGCCAAAATAGGAAAAATAAACAATTTCTCATCAGAATTTACTAGTGAACGCAAATCCAAACAATGGGCCACCTCATGAAACAACCTTGAATTAATGTTCTTAGTGATGCTGTGACACACACAGTACAGTGTATATATCTTATAGTCTGAATTTAAATTTAATCAGCTGTTGATAAAAAGTTCTTTTCCTTACAATTTGATTCAGGAAGGTGACAAGGGAAAGTACTTCAAATTGAATACGGGATTAAGAATTGCAATTACAATGTCTCAATGTTCCTCGATATAATCTCCAATAAATTCAGAATTGCAATTAGTAAACTACCTACTGTACTAAAAACAAATAGTGTAACCTGTCATCCAACAGGCCCACTCTTAAGTATCCCCAGATAGTATAAACAATCTCCCACTCTCTCTAGCAATCTGTAAACAATTCCTAAACTATCCTCCTTGTAACCAAAACAGAGGTGTTAAAATGAACCCTCTGATAATCAAAACAGAGATGTTAAAATGAACTCTCTGCTCTAAACGGTTCCCGTACTGTAGTGCGACACGTACCCTAGTGCGACACGTACCCTAGTGTGAAACCTTCAAGATTTGACATTGCAATACAATGTTTTTAATGACAAGAGTGTAGTCATGTATGAGTAATGGGGTTAAATATAAAATCAAAATATCACAATATTCAATTCAAAATCATTGTTCCAACACACTTCAAATAGTCCATTCTGTCATAATCATCGTAGCAATCAATCACAGCGTTCAAGCGACGGTCGTAATCGGTTCACTTCTTCAGTCGGCGAGGATGTGGTTATCTGAGCATCTTCTGGTTGATCTTCCACTGGGTTAGATCCTGCTCCTTCTTCAGGACGTCGATAAATCGCCAGATAGTAGGGTTGGTGCAGCCCATCAAGGATCGAAAACCGTCGTGCCAACCCTCAGAATTGTTGGAACTTCTGGAAAGTCCGGCAATGACAGCATCCCGTTGATTCCAGATCCAGTGGGTGTAGAGGGGAGGGGAGGTTTGTGTTCCGACCCAGATACGTTCGTAGTAATCAGCAAAGGAATTCAGTTTCTTGAACCAGTAGTGCGTCCATGAATGAAGGTGATTGTAGAAGACATGTTGATCTTGTTCGATGCTTCGGTAGAATCGTCGTGACTTGAACTGACCCGAAGAAATTATTATCAGTGTACAATCGTTCACTGAGGGATATCTTACCCCCCCTACAGAAGCCTGGAAAACCAAAAGGACCAGTTAAGAGTCTGCGTCCCTTGTGCCTTCTCAATGGAACTAGGAAAATCCTTTCCATGATAACACTCCAGCGTATTCAACAACAGATAGCAGACTACACTGGGCCATGGCAGAATGCCTATAAATCAGGACACAGCTGCTCTAATATTGTCTGGACACAAAGGGTTCTTATTTCTGTTGTCAAGGAGAAACATTGGGAGTTTAGTAAAATGGGGATAGACATGTCATCAGCCTTCGACACAATACATCGGTTAACTATCCTCAGGCTACTCGAAGATGCAGGATGCTCAGAAGATGACATAAGACTAGTTAGATATCTGCTCGCTAACACCAAGCTCAGAATTAAGATCAAAAAGACGACATCGGGAGAGTTCGAAGTCACAATAGGAGCCTTTCAAGGTGACTGTTTGTCTGGCTCGCTGTTTACCATGTATCTAGCTGGAGCACTCTACCACCTTAGAGTTGTTGTTATACATCTACGCCCAAATCCCCCCATTTCTGAAAGCTCCCTTCCTTTAGAATGGGAATATGCTGATGATGTGGACTTTGCTGATGAAGATGAGGATTCGTTACACCAGCTCCTTCCAATTTGCAAGGAAATTCTCTCAGAATGGAATTTGTTTGTAAATGAATCTAAAACCGAGTTTGTAAAGTGTTATCTGGCTGGAAGTAGTGAGAAGGACGAAAAAGGAGAACCTCTAAGAAATAGAGAACCTTGGAGGAAGTGTGTGTCCCTAGGCTCTAAGCTATGTAGTAAAGAAGACATACAGCATCGTATAATCCTTGGAAATGTTGCATTCGAAAAATACAAGAAAGTTTGGATGCAAGGATCTAAGATTAATCTGAAGACCAAGATTAAGATATACGAAGCATACGTTACATCTGTTATGCTCTATAACTGCAATAGCTGGGCTACCCCTCAGAACCTATTTGACAAACTTGATGCATGTCATAGAAGACACCTGCGTCAAATATTGAAGATGACTTATCCCATTATTATCAGTAATAAAGCACTCTATGAACGCTGTGGTGTAACACCGTTGTCAGAGCGAGTGACATATGCTCGCTGGAAAATGCTTGGACATGTCCTTCGCAGTGACTGCTCATCACCAGCTCAGAGAGCCTTCAATTTGCTGTTAATGCGTTATTTACCATGAAAGGACGTGTTGGTCGACACCAAAGTAATCTTTTAAAGTTTATTATAAATGATTTGAATAAAAGAAACCTACCATTACGTGATATTAATGATCTTTATGATCTTAGGGCTACTGCCTCTAACAGAGTTTTGTGGAGAAAATTATTTACCTCATAATTAACCTTTATTTTTCAGAGAACTGTTATGTTTTTTTGGGCACTTATCAGTCTCTTAAGATGTTTCTTTACTATTTCGAGATTGTTTTAAAAGTTAGATAATAATTAAGGAAGGACAAACCGGTTGAACATGTTGCGCTGTCCATGCATTCCCTTGATTCCACTGCTTCACCACCACAATCTTCTCCACCATTAGCTGGAGGTGGGTTATTGCAGGTTTTGGACCGGGTCTGTGTCCCTTTTCCACAACCTGCTGAGCAAGCACCCCAGTCGCTGTAGTCACTCCACCCTCCATCAACTGAAAGTAATATGGTTTTAATTTAGTCAACAGAAAAATAATCACTCAACTCCCTACTTCATAATCATACTCCCTAAATAGTTCAGTTTAACTTCAATTATTAAAGTTGAATCATTATGTAAAAAAACTTAAAGCCTGTGGGAGAAATTAAAAACTTTATCATACTTGCTACGGCACATAAGGCTTCAAAAGATTTCTTCGCTTTTTCCAACTTTTTTGTTGTTTTCGTTATCTTTTTGTCCATCTTTTTACATTTTCCCGTATTTTCTGCACTTGCCAGACCAAGAGCGAGGATAACCAGAAGAGTCACTAACATTGTCGCCAGCTTTTTAATAAATCAGCGGATTAAACCTCCGATAATAGCAGAACGGTAAACCTTTTATTTTGGAATGGGATTTCGATTTTAAAGCTTAATATATTTTGACGCTATCTAGGGCAGATAATGACTTAGACAATGCTTAGATTTGTGCTACCATATCTGCATGATAAATGAAAACGTATATGACCAGATAAAAATTAAAAACTATGATAAAACAGTTCAAAATCGAAATTCAAGTTCAAAATAAGCTTCAGAGATTAAAGAACGTAAAGAAGATATCATCAGCTCGGATGTCGCAGCTGTTTCTTTTTCCTGTTCTTATAATTTATATGCTTGTCGCTTGTCATCCTAACTGCACAAATGTTGAATTGGCTGGGACTTCATGGCAGTCGTTCTGCCAAACTTCATGTCAACAAATGGGCTCATTAGTCTCGTGCCAAAATAGGAAAAATAAACAATTTCTCATCAGAATTTACTAGTGAACGCAAATCCAAACAATGGGCCACCTCATGAAACAACCTTGAATTAATGTTCTTAGTGATGCTGTGACACACACAGTACAGTGTATATATCTTATAGTCTGAATTTAAATTTAATCAGCTGTTGATAAAAAGTTCTTTTCCTTACAATTTGATTCAGGAAGGTGACAAGGGAAAGTACTTCAAATTGAATACGGGATTAAGAATTGCAATTACAATGTCTCAATGTTCCTCGATATAATCTCCAATAAATTCAGAATTGCAATTAGTAAACTACCTACTGTACTAAAAACAAATAGTGTAACCTGTCATCCAACAGGCCCACTCTTAAGTATCCCCAGATAGTATAAACAATCTCCCACTCTCTCTAGCAATCTGTAAACAATTCCTAAACTATCCTCCTTGTAACCAAAACAGAGGTGTTAAAATGAACCCTCTGATAATCAAAACAGAGATGTTAAAATGAACTCTCTGCTCTAAACGGTTCCCGTACTGTAGTGCGACACGTACCCTAGTGCGACACGTACCCTAGTGTGAAACCTTCAAGATTTGACATTGCAATACAATGTTTTTAATGACAAGAGTGTAGTCATGTATGAGTAATGGGGTTAAATATAAAATCAAAATATCACAATATTCAATTCAAAATCATTGTTCCAACACACTTCAAATAGTCCATTCTGTCATAATCATCGTAGCAATCAATCACAGCGTTCAAGCGACGGTCGTAATCGGTTCACTTCTTCAGTCGGCGAGGATGTGGTTATCTGAGCATCTTCTGGTTGATCTTCCACTGGGTTAGATCCTGCTCCTTCTTCAGGACGTCGATAAATCGCCAGATAGTAGGGTTGGTGCAGCCCATCAAGGATCGAAAACCGTCGTGCCAACCCTCAGAATTGTTGGAACTTCTGGAAAGTCCGGCAATGACAGCATCCCGTTGATTCCAGATCCAGTGGGTGTAGAGGGGAGGGGAGGTTTGTGTTCCGACCCAGATACGTTCGTAGTAATCAGCAAAGGAATTCAGTTTCTTGAACCAGTAGTGCGTCCATGAATGAAGGTGATTGTAGAAGACATGTTGATCTTGTTCGATGCTTCGGTAGAATCGTCGTGACTTGAACTGACCCGAAGAAATTATTATCAGTGTACTGTAGTGCGACACGTACTCTAGTGCGACACGTACCCTATAAGTGCGAAACCTCCAAGATCGACACTGTCGCAGTAGAGTAGGTACGCTACCTGGATAGTAGTGCGACACGTACCCTAGTGCGACAGAGAATTTTCAAGGCCGAAACTGTCGCACTACAGTGCGCTGGACTGTAGTGCGACACGAACTAAATTAGTGCGACAAAACACTTTACACATTCAATAAACATTTTACTTTCCATTTTTAATGACAAGAGTGTAGTCGTGTATGAGTAATGGGGTTAAATATAAAATCAAA
Organism: Bolinopsis microptera; assembly: GCF_026151205.1. Classification (NCBI taxonomy): domain Eukaryota; kingdom Metazoa; phylum Ctenophora; class Tentaculata; order Lobata; family Bolinopsidae; genus Bolinopsis; species Bolinopsis microptera. The sequence goes on from NC_087074.1 coordinate 9,288,880, forward strand.
GATTGCAATCACAATATTCGATTCGAAATCATTGTTCCAACACACTTCAACTAATCCATTCTGTCATAACCATTCTGTCATAATCATTCTGTCATAATCATCACAGCGCTCAAGCGACGTTCGTAATCAGTCCACTTCTTCAGTCGGCGAGGAGGTAGTTGTCTGAGCATCTTCATTCTTCTGGTTGATCTTCCATTGGGTTATATCCTGCTCCTTCTTCAGGACGTCGATAAATCGCCAGATAGTAGGGTTGGTGCAGCCCATCAAGGGGAGAGGAGGTTTGTGTTCCGACCCAGGTACGTTCGTAGTAGTCACTAGGCAGCAAAGGAATCCATCTCCGAGGGAAGGGTTGCTTTCAGCTGCGTCCAGGCCACAGTAGTGTTGTTCGTCAGACTGAGACGTCCGGAGCAGGTCTTCTCAGGGCATCGCCAGTAGGTCTTGTCGTCGCGATTCTTATCCAGGCAGTAGCGGTATCCGTCCTGGATAACGTTTCTTGGACCAGTAGTGCGTCCAGGAATGAAGGTGATTGAAGAAGACATGTTGATGTTGTTCGATGCTTTGGTAGAATCATCGTGACCTTATTTATGGCCCAAGCATATGAACTTGTTATCCCAATCGGAGATATACATACGATGCGTGTGATAGGAATGAGGATCATATGCTGCTTAAGAGTTACCCAGTGGATCACACACTGCATACGTGGCTTGAACTGACCAGAAGGAATTATGATCAGTGGATAACTTCGAAACACGTGATGTGAACCGACGAATCGTATTCGCAAGATCACTTCAAAATAAGTGACGTGAACCGACCCGACGAATCACTTAATGGTCCATAAGAAGGATAGGATGTGACCAGAACTTGGAAATAAGTCAGGATATTTTGTCGCACTAGAGTACGCTACCTGGATCGTAGTGCGGCACGTACTGTAGTGCGACAGAGGGCGTTTTTGTCGGACTTCGCACTAGTCGAGTACGTGTCGCACTAGAGTACGCGTCGCACTACAGTACGATTACCGAATCCAATAACTCTGTTCTTGTTGATCACAACATCAATAGACATGGGATTTATACATCTCAACGGAATTCTGTTTTAAACGGAAAAAATAAAAATAAAAATCTTGCGATGGTGTTCGCTGATTAAACTGACGACGATGGTACCAAGTTACTAATAATACTGCATCTTCTTTGTTTACGAACATATAAAAATAATTATGCTGTCACAAAACCAAACTGAAAGGGCTGTTTCATGCACAACAGATAATAATTATCGTAATTAGATAAATTAGCTCCACATAAATCGTCCCAATTCAGTGGAGGAACCGAGGTGTGAGAACTATAAGTACGTTACTGGCACGTACCAGAGTAATGGTAAACTAATGTAATTGTTGTGGATAATGGACACTGTCGGAACTGGGTTGTGTTAAACATGGCGAATGATGCTTGCAAAGTCATAAAGCTAATGATCCTTAAAAGCTTTAACGACTGATTTATTTTATATGTGGTTAATATAAAGACTAATATAAGACTAAGAGCTTGAATAAATAAAAAGATTTTCACCCGTTTCCTTTTTTACCAGTGACCAATCAGTGAGGTCAGTGGCAGTGACACAAGTCACGACCAAGGCACTGGCAGCTGAATATCCGGATAACCTTTTGATGAAAGGAAAATCATGAAAATGTCCTACCGGTAGGACATTTTCATTGATCAGCTTTCTTCAACCCAAATTTTATTGTTTAGACTACATTTTTCTGCAATGTATAGTTAGTATTTACTGATAACTTGATAGAAGGTGTTTTCGTCAGGAGAATAAATTGGACCGATATTGTTGACGATTGTGATTTGTTGTTTTTAATACATTAATTTCCAACAGTTTCATTCAATAAAAATGTCTGAATTGGTGTTAAACAATTTATGTTTTTATCTCAAAGTAAGAAAAATGTGACCCGGCAGTCGGCACTTAGTTCCAATACAAAAACATAAAAATTTCGACTCATTAAATTGAGGGCCGATTATATGAAATATGATAAAAAATCTTGAAGCATCTATACAATCAAAATCCAACACTAAAAACACAAAAATAATACAACAAATTAAGAACAAACTTAAAGTTTTAAATTTTGAAAAGAATCTGTAGCACAATTCGAATTTTGTTATTTCACAAAACTTGAACAGCTGAGAATCAGCTGCTTCTGTGACCATTCTCCTCAGATTTAGTCGGGCTGCTATTGTCCACAATGTCTATCCTGCAACTTCTGCAGTCCATTTGCTGGCAATCCCCCGTTGGGCACCGTCCGTACACATTCTTGTATGAGTCAGCCCAGTTTCGGCTCATCATGTTGCCAGTGTCTTTAACTTCACCCCCGTTTTCGTTTACTCGGCTGTAGTCCTGATTAACTGCTTCTTGGGACCTTTCGTGTCGCGCCTAATTAATAGCGAATGTTACACCACTGATATTTAAGAAAAGGAACTTAGAAATGTTTCGAAATCTTATAACGGAGGAAGAAAAACATGCTGGTCTTAGGTCTAGAATTGATGAAATAAGACGTTTGTTATAAAGAAACTTGTTTTAAAGAATCTGAACCTAAATGTTTGTTTAACATTTATTAATTAATTATACATTTATTGGGCTCTCGGCCAGACTATCGTAGCTGGAAGTATTACTGGTTCTTCTTATTTCACTAACATCATCAATTCTGTCGTGTATGCTCGTCTGCTGAGAGTGGAGAGACTGGAATTTATTTTGGAGATTCCTTCGTTAAAACATTAAAACATATTTGTAAGAGATTATGTTTTTATAAAACAATTAAAAAGTTGGTAGACGAAAATAAATAAGTTAATCATTATAGCATACAAATTGTATTGCACTTTTATTCATTCTCTGACGAATCTTTTTGACATTTAATACTTCTTCAAGGAGCTCTTTTGAGTGACGTTATTATAAACGTTATATAGGACTACAACATACTTTTTCATCCCAATTGTTGTTATGGTTTTTGGTGTTACAGTTGTTGCTTTTATGCTCTTCCGCCACTTTAGCATGATGATTCTTGAGTTCCTGATTTTGTTGCTCCTATGGGTTTCTTTATTCAGAGGTTGCTGAATATTCTTGAAAATTCATACCCTTATAAAATAATGATAGAAGTGATCAGTGGGATCAGCATCACGGTAGACTCCAACTTGGCTAAACATACACGGTAGTTAAAATTTTAATTTCCAGCTGAATTATACGCTGACCACATCAGAAGGTGTATGTTTAGCCAAGTCCACTTTACCTACCTGTTCTAGTTCAGCTATAATTAGGCTCGCCTACTTAAGTCGTTAAATGAGACCCTTGTAATTGCAGGCTCGCCGCCAAGTGAGACCCTTGTAATTCATAATCAGTTATCTTAGTAAAAGGCCAATGAGTGCTGAAACGTAGATTATTTCATTTAGTGTTCACTAGTCATTTGCCTTGTTTCACTCTGTCTGTCGAGAGCCGTGATGCTCCTTACTGAACACTACAATGTTAAAACTCACGTCTGGCCTTCCGAGATCTATAAAATAGAGAGGAAAATAAGGCATCAGAAAACGAATGAAAAATGAAACCACCCTTACTTTCACTGTAGTGTAAAGTTTCTCGAATTTAGTCATGATAAGAGGCATTGGTATAGCAATGAGGGGTAGCCCTATCAGAGCTAGAATAGACCCGACTATCTTTCCGAATGTAGTCTTCGGAATCATATCACCATAGCCAACTGTAGTGATAGTGACCTGTAATAATGAACACATGAATATGGAAATCTGAAATAAATGGCTGACGTAATTAGTTTAAAAGCCGTCTAATCGATATTGAGTATCTTAATCTAATTGTTGTTGAGACTTTACCGAAAGATGCAATATACTCACAGCCGCCCAGTAACTAGAGGCGAATATGCTAACATATTTCGTTCTATTGTTTGTGCATTCCCGGTGAAACTTGCAATCGTCAGTTCCTATCCAGGAGTCGTTGTATAGACAAGTTTTAGTTTCAATGTCGTACTTCCCACATGGCGGCTGCTCTGCGAAATAGACGAATCCTGCGATTTGATGATCAGTTGGAGATCAGATGTTTGGAAATAAGTCTTCTCTTAGAGAGTTTTCTGCACTACAATACGTGATAGGAATACTGGTTCTATGTTAGATGGAGAATTTGTAAGCCGATAGGTACAAATATCAGCTAATTTATTAATCTATTTTTATCTGAAGCCGTTAATCGGAATGTATTGTAAATATTTAGAACCTGCAGCCAGGAACATAATGAAGATAATAACTCCAACGACGTGGAGGAGATCTGAGAAACTCTGTCTGAGAGCCAGACCCAGGCAATACAGCAGAGTGGAGTGTCGGGCTAAATTGAATAGTCTCAATACTCCTATAGCTCGCAGTGGCAGCTGAAACAGATTACAAAGGTGTTATCGTTATTTTAATTGGTAATAACACCGCTAATAGAATAGCTGTCAATGCTCCGTTTAGCAAACACAGATTCCTCTCTTCTTTAATAAGCTTGTTAATAGTTGAACAGCTCCGCGGATAAATCTTAAGTGAGATTCAAGAAACGGAAGCTGTGGCATTGACGGAAAAGAGACGAATAATATGGGCTTACCGGAGTAGGATTTGAGACTTTATTCCAGTGTAATATGTTGTCTATTATAACTGCGACAACAATTATTGCATCCACCATCGACATAAAAGATTTGATGTATTTATACTTTTCCTCGGCGACAACCAAGCCGGCAAAGTAGTGAACTGAAAAATTCGAATCATTGCTTTTTGACTTTGACTGCTATCGTAGTAAAAACTACGCGACAAAGCATATTTAAATAAAATCTAGTGTTTCTATACGACAGTGAAATCCAGAACTTACTCATAATATCACTCATAAAACTTACTCATTATCCACAAGACGCACATCCCCTCTATAACACTCCCGTAACTGAAAATATTTTACATCTTTTTCATTTAACACTACAAGTAACAAGAATAAACTAACAAATCAACAACTCTGCTGATTTAAACACTGGGTAAAATAATACTAAAACATACTAAAACATACTAAAACATACTAAAACATACTAAAACATACTAAAACATACTAAAACATACTAAAACATACTAAAACATACTAAAACATACTAAAACATACTAAAACATACTAAAACATACTAAAACATACTAAAACATACTAAAACATACTAAAACATACTAAAACATACTAAAACATACTAAAACATACTAAAACATACTAAAACATACTAAAACATACTAAAACATACTAAAACATACTAAAACATACTAAAACATACTAAAACATACTAAAACATACTAAAACATACTAAAACATACTAAAACATACTAAAACATACTAAAACATACTAAAACATACTAAAACATACTAAAACATACTAAAACATACTAAAACATACTAAAACATACTAAAACATACTAAAACATACTAAAACATACTAAAACATACTAAAACATACTAAAACATACCAAAACATACTAAAACAAACTGAAACATACTAAAACATACGGATAAAACAAAAGTATACTAACGGTTCTGGTATGAGCCCTTGATCGTGGTCACTGTCGTGACCGGACACTTCGTCCTCGTGGCTCCCCACAGATTGTTGTGGTTGTTCTCCCTCTGTTTGGCCGGTTGTGATGGTAGATACCACGTGACAGAACACGAAGAGTAAGGTCGCTACCAGATCACAAGCCATCACCACCTGAACACAGGATATTAAGTGTTAGCTGGGTGGTATTAGTGGCGGTGTTGTGTACTTACTTTCAGCTTTAGTAGATAACTTTGGATTTAAAATAGTTTATAAATAGCCCACGACTTATAATTATAACTTGGAGAAATGTGATTTCCTGTTCGGAACAGTAGTCGCATGTTGTCATGCGGCTAATGTTCCGATTTATGATGATCACGTTCATGATGATCACGTTGTTGCGAAACACTAGCTATTTAGTCTTATCTAAAAAGAGCTTTTGACTCCTGGGTCACAACAACGTAGAAATTTTGAATATTCAACGTAAAATTAAAAAGCCCCTAAGCTATTATGCTCGACATGTTTCCGTTATTTTCCACGGCCCTAAAACTCACACTGAGGCCCTCTGCTATAATCGACCGTTTAAATAAAAGAAAAATAGGCCAGGAAATAGATGTGAAATCTGGTGGGGAGGTGAAGCATAATTTTTTACATGTGGCAGCGATTCTGTGGTTTGATTGGTCAATAGTGGAAGCTGATTGGTTTATTGCTGTCACGTGTCAAAACATATACATTTAAATTATTAGTAAAAATAGTTAAAACAAAAGGAAATGCTGATGGAAAAGAGGGCTGTGGTAATTTCGGCCCAAAAATGCATGACAACTGTATATGGTTATCGTCATAAAATTTGCCAAATCAGTTTGCAAATGCCACTCAGAGATTTCAAACGAAACAAAAGGATCCTCAATATTTCTCCTAAAAATGTGTCTGCAGCTTCACAGAAACAAACCTAAGCAGCATTTAAGTTCAATATAACAAACTTACTGACGAACTTAATGAGTTTGGTGCCAAATCGACCAGTCACTCCTGGATTAGTCATAAGATTAAGTCTTATGAAAAGTTGATGTTTGTAACTTGAGTCCCGTGTTTATTGTTTATAACGTGAGTTCCACTTTTCAAATTGATGATGATTGAATGATCTGTTTTGGTTTGTTTAATGGTTGAGGGTGAAATAATAACCTGAGTTAGAATGAGTACAGTTGTTTAATGGTTGAGGGTGAAATAACCTGAGTTAGAATGAGTACAGTTGTTTAATGGTTGAGGGTGAAATAACCTGAGTTAGAATGAGTACAGTTGTTTAATGGTTGAGGGTGAAATAACCTGAGTTAGAATGAGAGAGGCCGCACAGCTGCACACCACGACACATCTTCGAGAGTACTTTATCACGAACAATCATCAAATTACCTTTCCTACCTTGTATGTCCAAGTTCTGCCACCGAATATTGTGCTGTAAAGTTTTGTATACCGCACGTTACTCGGCGGGTATATGATCTTTTTCCGTTCTGTTGTCTCATTCTTGTACTTCCACTGCATTGTTCCACTCTTGTTCAGGGTTGTTGTTCGTTTGTTGTTGTTTGTATTCGCCACTATCCGAATTGAATCGTTTGGTATCTGTGGAAATTTCATAGGTGATGTCATGTCGAAAATTTCTTCGCAGCTTTGAGTTTGATAGGTATGCTAGATTTGATAGGTATGAAACGGTGGCGTTCTTTGCAGAGGAGTAAGGTCACTCAGAGGTCATAATCTCCCAACATAGTCATAACAAACGACATATGCGCTTTTTATATTTCAAAAGAAGCCAATGAAAGTAAGAATTACCGCAGTTCTTTTATTTAGATAAATATAAAACATATGTTATACAAGCCGCACTCTATGACTGTCTGTGTACAAATGAAAAAACATGCAAGTAACCTCAACTAACCTGGAAAAAGTCCACTTCCTCGATGAAAGTGCTGCAGTACACGTTTTTCGGCTGACTCAGCAGTCCCCTGCTCTGGTAAAAATAGAGAATGGCCTCAAAACTGAGCCTACATCTGTTAGTGAATACGTACGCTTGTCTCACGGGGTCCCAGAATAATTCTTTTTGGTTCGATCCCAGGAGAGTGTTAGGGTATCGTTCTAGTGTCTCCTAAAATTAGGGTCGGGTAATGTTACATAATACACGATTATACAATATACGTACCATGCAAATACCTCAGATCCTCGCCTTAGAGCCATTTTTGTTATAAATTGCTAATGTATAATTTATGGGATAGCTGTCTCAAAAATAATTTTCTGATTTTTAGCATATTGCAGAGTTGATGACAGAAAGGAATTTAGACCTGCGTTCGAATGTTTGACGTAGCCTATTTTCCTCTCTAGAAATTACCTTTAGGGTCTTGAAAGGCTCTCCCGAGACGATGATGTGAACGAAGTTGAACTGGTTTGTCACCACACTCAGGGTCGTCTCCTGCTCCGATACAAAGTCGTCTATCGCAATGCTACCCACCTCCTCGATCATGACGTTCTGATTATCGTCAGCACCTTTAAGGAAGCCACCTATCTTCAACCAATCGACAGTCAAATACTCTGGCAACTCTTCGAACATGGAATAACTCGAAACGAAAGCTCAGCAAGACAAAAAATGTTTAATGCTCAGTTTGTCGTGACAATTACCTAAATCTCATATGTAGCTTATTTGTTCTGAGTGGTCAGCTCATTCAGTTTTAACTTGCTGATTTTTCAATGACACACTATAGCTGTAGTGTGATTACGTTAATATAATATACGTTAATAGATAAAATTGTGTCGATATTCGGAATAATTATCTGTTGTAACACTATAATCTAACGAGTTGTACTTGTAATTTATAAAGCAAGCTTTATACTTTATTAGTTTAAAGCAGACAGTGTGTTGCATGCGACCTAGATTTGATATCTTGATCGGAAATCTTGATCAGAAATCCACCAGAAAGCCAAAGCACGAAAATTAGAACGAACAAAAGATGGATTGGTGGGATACACCACGATTTACAAACGAAAATCTTCTCCACAATTAAGTTATAATGTTTCTCTCAAAGGTTAAGAATATACCAGCTATCCGAGACAGGGCGCGATATAATGAGAGTGACATTAACCCAATCATGGACTGATGTCGCACATTGAGTATTAGCTCGGTCACACTCTCTTAAATGGACGGTTAGATCGGAAGCTTTTAGTCCGGGCACGGGGTGGACGTGTTCTCTAGTGGTTTGAGTAATTGGAGTGAGGGGAGATGGCTATTAACCTGTTACTTCTTGTTCAAGAAAAACGATCGGAACTGGTTATGTTTACCATTAGTTAGTTCAAATTGTCAAGTCATGGGTTATTTGTTGATGCAATGTTGCAGAGCGCTATGAGAATTGTCGGCTTAAACAAGACGTGACTCACAATTGTACTCTGATGACTAATTTTACAAGCCGCTCTTTACTTACAGCACATCATCCACTTGTCATACTTTTTTTCAGTAAATGTGCAGAACTTACTTTAGGGAAATTTTGCAGCCGTTGTGGTAGTTTAGTAGTTTGCTGCAAAGTGACTGGATCTATGCAATCATACATATCTTTGTGGCACCAAGTAAGCAACATATTTTCAGTGTTTAACCTTTTCTCTTTGATGTCGTAACCATAGTCCTAAGTCCTAACTCATTGGGCATGTATTTAGGAAGGTTATTCCTCAAGTGGAAAACTTGCAGTTATAATCTACCATGGAATACATGTTGTAAGGTCTTGTTTAGATTAAGCGGAATCAAGTTTAGATGAATTGTAGGTATTCACTTGTCAATGTCAGCCAGATAGTATGGTTATAGTTTGGCAAATAGTAACCTAAAAAAGTGACAAGGTTCTATCTGATGAGCATATCTTTTTATAAAAATGTTCCATGGGCGTATTATAGTATGACATTGCTACAACACACAACTTCAAAACAATATAACATTCAGGAGCTATCAGATGGGTACAGAATGGCCGCAATTGTTACATAATGGCGGGTGAATGCGAGCTTTAAAGTGGTTTGATAATATCTAGAGTCAAGATATCTGATCGCTGTTTTATGAGCCTGATTTTGTTAACTTTCGGTAAGAAGAATTTTAAAACGTCCCGTTAAGTGCAAAATGACCGGCACGTTTATACATAAGCTACAAGGAAACATGTGGCCTAAAAATAACTATCTTTTTGAGTTACTGTTGAAAACCCAATTTCACTAATCAAGCAAATAAAATGTATGCGGTGAATCAAGTTGGTAAGGTTTTAGGGATGTCCCCATCTAGGTGCAAACTGTTTGCAAAAGCCATATTTATGCTCGACTTATGAAGCAAAAAAGCCCTCAACTGCTTCTTTTTGTGTTATTTACGAAAAGTAAATAATTGCGGTCATTTTACACCCCTCTGAAGCTCCTGCGTGTCTTCCTGGTGGATATTATAAGTTGCAGAAGTAGGATGGTAAGCGCTTATAGACCATTTCTCTAGACAGTAGTGCCCATCAGATAGGACCTTACCACTTGTTTGGTGGTTCCTGGGAGTGGGAACAACACTTCTATGGTTGCGATTAATTCAGAACATTTACTCTTTTTTACTAAACTAAGAAAAAAGGCGAGGACTAAAGTTTTACTAAACAATCCAAAAATCGTAAATAAGGAGAAGACTAGACTCGAGCAGGATGTTCAGCGATCCCAAATGCTAACCTGATTTTACAACGCCGCTGGTCGCGGCAGCAGGCATCTAATTATTTTAAGAGTAGACATAATGTCTACTCTTTAAATCATTTGATGCCTAGACCTTGCAACTTGGCTATCTGACCAATCAGGTGTCTACAGATGCGTGTTCATTAGTATCAATTGTCTAAGCTTTGACCCCTTCAATAAAGACAAAACATCACGAGGATTATGGTGCGATACAGTAACTGTTTTGAGATCCATCTAAGCATCTATATAGTCGATTAGCAGGCTCAACCCATGCCTAATTAATTTGCTTGTCGCTTGATCTCATTTGTTTTGGGTTGTTTGAGATATCAACGCTTTCTATGCATTGCTTGCTTTCGCATACATCTGAATTAGCATGTAATTTTCAGAATTATGTATGTAAACAGTAAAGCGTGGGCAAGTTAGAAAGGGAGGAGGGAAGATATTCTCAAAGATACTGAACTCATTTCTTCATCCTCAATACGATTATTGTATTATGATATATTTTGCTGAATTTTTGGTTGATTGCTTGATGATTTTTTCCTATGCTGATGAGTCTATTTTAAATTTACTTTTGATCGTTTAAATTTTTACTTTCGGTGTAAAAGTTTTGTATAGTTTTATTGATTAACCAGTCTTCATTTAGCAGAATATTTATTTTACGAAGAACTCATCTAGAGATGCTACCTTCACTGTGTGTAATGACTGTGTAATGACTGTGTACTTAAGTATTGAACCTCAAATATTTAGGTCAATTTGCAAATTTGACAGAGGAGTTTAATTTGCAGAGCTTTCGCCTCATCCTTAATTACGATCATTAGATCAATACAATTAGTTTTTTTATAGAATTGAAAACTCCTAACAAGTAACAAAAGTCAATCGATTTCTGACAAAACCCCAGAATATTTGCAAAATAAATAATAAACTAGCAGATTAATAATAAGTTTACAAAGTATGATGTAAATATAATACTTGAGAGTTGAGTGCACTTTAAGACACATTTAAAGAGAGTTATACCATAGGGTGCTAAGCGCAGCTATGCTGTGCATTCTACAATCTGCAAATTGTCGACCCAACTTGAATAGCTCATGCTGAAAGTCCAACCAGTTAGAATCACCTCTTTTCGCTTTACTGTTACTGCCCACATCTCACACCAATTGTCATGTGCGACGCTAACAAACTGTCCAACGCACACTCGTGTGAAAGTTAGCCTCAATTTGGTATGTACAAATGTTATTTGTATACGTAGTTGGACTAAATAAGGTTCTATAATTGAGTGCACATTTTTGATGCTATGTTTTTAACAAGATGGACTGAAAGAGTTTACATATGGCTTAACTATCGCAGCATGAATTGTCTCGAACCGAAGTACTACAACTGTGCAGTTAACAAGCTTCAAGATGCCTTGCAGTGGGAAGTCAATCAGTGAGACAACCTGTTGTCTGCATTGGCAGTGAGGTCCGCAATACTACTACTCGCTGGTCAATGCAATACTGCTTGCTGACTAGTCTTTGAGAAAATTTCTACACATCCAACCATGTACCGTTAACTTAACTTATATTTTCTTATACAAAATTTGGCGGAATGACAGGCTGAGCGCTGCCCAGTAAAATATAATATGACATAACAAGCAATTCTAATGTAATACTATGAACTGCATGGCAGTAATAAAACTGAATGAAATCCAACTCTCTAGAAAGCAAGAAGATGTTAAAATATCCCGAACGAAGCCTCAAGTCTCATAATTCTTTTCATTCTAATATAGTAATATAGGCTTCCAGGAGTTTTTAGAATACCTTTTTACAAATTTTCAAATTCCGATGCACTGACAATTATATACCGCAGCTAAACTTTCGGCTCAGTGTCCCTTCTCAGAGCAAGAAAGAAGGGGGTGGTATGTTCCGTCCTTCTGACAGAAGGTTCTTTGAGGAGCAGAGTGGTGGTCACAGAAGAGCATGACTGAGTTTCCAGGGAGGACTGGATGGTGGGGCTCCGTGTAACCACCCTCTACCAACAAAACAGGACACCCTGCGGTTATATTATCTAGGTTAAGTGAGCTGCAAGAAGCTAAAGCGTCATGATAAAATTGATTTGGATCACAATATTTCCAGAATAACAGAGTCCTGTTTTACTTACATCTTGTAGAGTTCTCGATTTCGTTAGATTGAAAATTACTGCATAATTTACACGATCTTTTACAATTGTAAAACGCTTCAGTAGGATATTTTAAGCAAAAGTCGGTGTCAATTTCAATGTTCTGTTTGCAACGCGTCAGTTCGTAATCTGTACAATCTTCTGAACTGGTCACTGAGGAATCTGATGTTAAATAAGGTGGGAGCTTAAATTTAAGATTGCTAAAAACATTTATCAGATGAATTCCGTGAGTGTGTGTGTGGGTAATTACTCCCGGGCTACTATTCGATGACCCAGTAGAGGAATCTACGTATCTCTCCTAAGTAATAAGTATCCTAATATAACTATAAGTAAGTTTGCAACAAGCAAATTTCGTTAAAGAAATTTGTCCGATTCTCCTCCTCATGCTAAATTAAAACCGATGACTAAAGAAAATAAAATGATCACATCACGATCAAAGAATGGCAGGTCTATAAACTCACAAGTAGATCGCCCTCTCCGTCTAAAAATGCGAGGCTGGGGGTTGCATGGGCGGGGTTTAGTGCGGTGACCCCTGGTTTTAGGTATCGCTGCACCTGTTACCGTGTCCACACACCAACAATCCCCATTGTCACACTGCATCTGTAGAATGAATTGGAATTGAGACTTTAGGCATGCAACAGAGTGGTAATCGCTAACTTTAGAATTTGTTAAATAAGGAATTTAAACTTTCGCATATATGTCGATTAAGCTTTAACTCTTTAATAAACTAAAATTACCTCATGAAACTCGCCACGTTCATTGCACCTCGGGGTAAACGCATCAAATGGCACGATATATCCGTCAAATCGGGAGTTGTATACCGGTCTGCCACTCTGGTAGTTGAGACAAGTGGAGTTTGACATGACCACTGGTCGGCATGTGCCTGGAGCATGGTTGTATTCTCCGGACTCCCCACATCTTAGCACTGCTTTTCCATCCAGTTCGTGTCCTTTATAGCAGGTTATCTAGGAATTAAGGTTCGTAAATTTATTGAGGCGAAATTCAGTCGGACTACAACGTTGTATGTACGGACACGTGACACGTGACGCGTGTGACGAGGCAGCCTAGCTTGATAAGGCAGCTGCAGTTGCTAAACTCCCAACTTGTACGCAATAGTAATCATCTGCAGAGACATTTTTAATTTACTCCAAGGTCTAACCTGTACAATGGAACCAGTAACAACAGGGCCAGTAGGGAAAGAAGCACCATTCTCCACTACAACATCAGCACAGGTGGTCGTGTCACCACAGAATCCACACGTTTTAGCACAGTTATCCAGCATGAAGTTCTTGAAGAAGGAGCAGTATCCAGCTACTACAAATCGGGCACAGTTGTCTCGTCTGTCCCGGCAGGCTTGTTTGTCAGGGATATTGAGGTTCGGGCAAGTTCCACATGACCTGTGTTTTGAGGTGATATTCAGTTTTACAATTACTTTCGCTTGAATGGTACTTCAATTTAACTTTTACCTAGTCACTTTCATTGTCATGATTCAGTTTTACTATTCGATTCAAACTATACATTTGTGGACCAATTAATGAAAGGCTAAAACATTCGAATGTCTTACGACCGTTCGGTTCTAAACCATGACTCTATAACAATCGTCTACATATATAATATGTATCAACAATAAATCGTTATTATTTCACCAATAAGAAGCTAACCTTGGGCAGAACTGTACCATATAAGGAGCTCCAGATAAACATTGACCTGCTCTAGCGAAATCTTTACACAGTGGGCTAACATCGTTACAAGAGTAGAAGTCCATATCCAGGAACTCTTCAGATACTTCGTTAACTGAGTAAAATTGGGTTCAAAATATATACATTTTTATCAATTACTCTATTTCCAAATATATTATCAGTGCAATTATATAACATAAGAATCTGATCTAAATCTAGATGATATCATTAAGGAATATTGCTGGATCGTAAAACGTTAATTTTTTGAGTCTCAACCTTGTCTTTTGGACCGTTTGTTGTCTTTAGTTTTGCTATAACTCTGGAACACATCCTCCATGGTGCTGCCTCGACCGTACAGCTTTCCTTTGGACCGTTCAGAGGGGAAATATTTGTCAGCTGGTCGTCTGTTGTACTCGTATGGAGCTTAAGGAAGGGGTAGAGGATATTAAATAATTTAATTTTGATGACAGTGGATACCAACGAAACAGGATTCCTAAGGCAAGGGTCATTTTAATGGTAAATAAACTTTTATTGTAAAGACTTGCGAAACTTACTGCAATCAGGTCTCTCGCCTGAGGCATGAGTAAACCTAGTGTCTTTAATCTCCTTGCCGTTGAGATTTACACAGAAACAGCAGCAGCGGTTGCATTGCATGGGTAGATACTGGCCCCTGATTATTTCAACTTTATTTGAATGACAAGAAATGCGAAAAGCAACATTCAGGTCATCTTTGTATTACAAAAAATAAATAAAGATACCATTGACTTTAATAAACGCTCCGTCGATCCTCTAGTTTATTATAATGAGTTGATAAACCTTACTAAAACTAATAACTGTTACTACCTAGTATCACACTCCGGTACAAGCTCATATTCCGGGATAATCCAGCCCACTTCAGGTAGCTGTATTGGCTGAGACTTCCGGTACTTCTCCCTCTGACACTGAGTCATCCTGTATACTGCAAAATGCGACTGTTTAGTGAAAGTCAACCCAGTGCAAACTGGAGAGTGGAGGTGGACTGAACTTATCCGCTCGGCTTAGACTCTTGTTAAAATGTATTTCTTAGAAACTGTATGGAGAGCATATATAGACTGCTTCATTTAACTAAAAACATACTAACACAAATTGTCGGTCATCTTGGTACATTCTCCTCCCGGTGAGTAATACCCATCTTTCTGACAGGTTAGAGTTCCTCGTCCCAGCAAATAATAACTATCTTCACAGGAGATAAAGATCTTGAAGCCGGGTGGTACTGGCATTCCTGGATCCGTGTACCCGTGTTCTATGTCACTTGGAACTTGGCATACTGCCATGAAGGTTTGCGACATCAGCATATTTGAATTTTTTTGAACATTCGAGTATACCACCTTCTAATATTGAAGCAACTGTCTCGATATATAACGCCATATTCACAGTTTTGATTGATACACATTTCAGTTCAAATCGATAATCTCTTCAAAACGACAAAAGTTAGACTCACTCGTTGGTGAACACATTTCACAGGTTTTCTTGCAGTTCTGTAGCATGTAAAAGGGTTTGTTCTGACACTGACCTCTGCTCTTGTGTCCATCGCATGTTTGTTTGTACTGGGATATTCAAGATATGAGACTCATTCAAGGAAATAATTTCTGACCCTCAGTTTCTTCCGATAGTTAAATTAGACCACATAAAATATAATAGAAAGGATTAATTTTACCTGATGATCAGAACAGTCGATGTCTTTATCCGGGTCGTAGTTGTCCCAAAGTGCTTTAACCTCCGCAGACAGCTCCCCCTCGATGTAGGTTGTATCTTCCAGGTCGGCTGCTTTCTGGACTATATCTTTCACCTGCACGGAGTATCTTCATTGGGACGGCAAATTTGAATCAACCGCAGGTTAGTCGTCATGAAAACTTTTAACATTCTAAATTCCTGAATCAACTGAAAATGTCAGCCATTTAGGCCATACTGTTTGTCACACGGCATAATGCTGTTATTGCATGTTTGTGGGGAACATTATACGACTAACTCTAACCTCAATATCCGATGCACACTCATCCTCCTCTAAATCTATATTGCACAGGAGTTTCTCCTCTTCCAACATAGCCAATAACTCTTCCCCCTTCTTCTTTTCCTCGGCTCTTTTCTTATCTTCCTCCCGCTTTTTAGCCTCCTGGCGTTTTTTCTCACCCTCTTGACGCAACTTTATCTTTTGATTCTCCTCGTATGTCACTTGGTATGGGAAAAGAAGTTGAAATTATGAATTGTACGATATCTAATTATCGAATGAGTTCAATGTTTGACTAATCGAATCATCAGTTATTGTACTTGTAGTTACTTACGTTACTTTTTTTACAGACTCCGGTCCCAGAGATACGAACTTTCGTCATACATTTAGATAATGATTCCAGGTATAATATCAGGTAGTAGAGACTAGGTAGGACAAGTGAAATTACTACTGTTTAGGAGGAAACGCGAGCTTTCAGTGTGCTACACTTTCATCAGGCTCAAATTATTTGTTATATAGTATTAGTAGTGCCTAATAGTATCAAAATGAAAGTGTAGCACACTGAAAGCTCGCGTTTCCTCCTAAACAGTAGTTTCACTTGTCATACCTAGTCTCTACTACCGGATATTATCCCTGGAATCATTATCTTATCATGAGACTGATAAACAGTGAACCTCTCCAGAATCTCATACATTTAGATACTCACACAAATTAAGTTGAGAGCACATCTCACAGGTTTCAGGACAGTGGTATCTCATATACCGGGTCTGGGACTGACACCAGGACTTGTGTCTGTATGTCCGACATTTGTCAGGTCTTATCTTATCTAGACACAATCCCTCTCCCACTGAGAGGAATGCTTTATCAATATCTAGTTGTCATGGTGATCGTGATCGTGTTCAGTCGGTGCACCTCAAAATTATAGCCGCCCTATCTGAGATCTTGAAATGTTCAATCTCTTATTCTTAACTACGAATCATACCTTCAGTATGTAATGATCTCATGTGTCGCTTCCAAATTCAGAAAACTACTTCATAATATTAAGATACAAATATCGCAAGTAAATACAACTCGTATTTACCTATTTTCCCGAGTGTTTGTTTCTTTGTAATCAGCCACCCTACGTTACTTGCTAAACCTCCGTAGTCTGAAGAATTTGTAATTGGTTTTTCAATTGATTAACTAAAATTAATCTGCAAATACCATTTCAGATCTGAGTACTGGTGGGGATGTGAACCATTTTTTCTGACACGTGACATCTATAATTAACCAACCAGTTACTTTTTAACCATCTTTCAACATTGCCCGATCCAGAATTAAGTTTCACGAAGACTTTTCTGTGATCACTTTAAGTCTTACCTATTTGAGGTAGAGGTAGAGGTTGAGGCTGATCGAGTTGGGGTCGTGGTCTAGGGCGGATCTTCTTAACAACTTTTGGCTTGATTCTTCGAACTTTGAAATGAAGCAAATCAAATTCAACACGCAGTGTAATATAAGGGTCAGATAAAATTTAGAAAAATGCTTACTTCTCTAGCTTATATATCGTGATAACTAGGAAATCATTGTATCAGGTGTCTTCTTCAATGGCATTATAATGGCCACCATCAGATTTAGGAATATCCAGCAGCGTTATTGGGAGTAAGACTTCATCACTGAGGAGAATGGACCAAAGCCAATACGGCAATAGAGCGATAAGGAAATTCTATGCAATGAGTGTTTTCTTAGATTTCTTAAGGCCATTTTTGATTTTGCCCGATTTGATAATATATTTATCAAATAGGAGCCGATACGGTGCTTATGTTTTGAATATCATATTGATGGCCATATTTGTCATCTAGTCGTTGTCATAAAAGATGTACAATAAGCTCACTTATGATATTTATATCAATATCAATGTGACCTTCTATTTAGGTCAACTAGTTTGTAATTTTAAATATGATTTATAACAAGAATAAAAATCTTTCAATTTTCTAATTCAATTTTAAATCAATCTTTAACCAAAAATATTTTCCAATGTACATTCATTAAAACTCCAATAAAATCGATAAAAATGCAAAATGTGCAGTGTCAAAGCTTTTTTATAATCTATATACAAAGAAAATATGTCATATCCGTTTCAAACGTCCGTAGTAGGCCCCTCCAACTCTGAAAAAATTGGATGTTAAATGATTTTTTCAGAGCGAAGGTTTCATGCAAACCTTGATCGGTAAAATCACCATGATGTACTGAGTATGTGCACAGAAACAGCTAACGTTTCTGAAGTAGACTAGGAATAGGAACAAGGAAGACATGCAAGTTGATGAAATGAAGTATTTTTATTGCTTGTAATGTTGGAGGGGCCCACTTTACCCTGACAACGCAAATAAACAACATAGAACTTGAAAGAACTTACTCAACAATCAACAACTATTACTCTGTCACAAACACGAAAAATGCTTCAAGAATACGTTTTGGGAGGTTTACTTACATTCGTCGGCGGGCTCAGCATCTGAAATTTTAAGAGATTAATGACAATTTCCTTTTTAATCCGTTTACAGGACCAAGACACTTTATTTTCATGAAAATGGTTTCAAGCACAATATTCTACACACACTAAAACCAACCAGCTTCTCGCTTATTTCTCCTTCTCTTCTTGTTTCGTCTCCGGGCGTCCTTGGTGTTTTCTTCTACCTCCTCTTCCATGATAACTTCTTCGACAACCTTCTCAGGTTCGCTAGCAACCTCTGTCTCTACAGCAGCTACTTCCTCTTCGCTCTATTAAATGAGATTCACTATTCAAAATGATAGCTTAGATTCAATTAGTTTATTATTAGAGTAACTGTTAGTCCCGATTGAATATGATCATTTTATTATTTTCATTATTATTATTATTACATCTCCTTCAGTGTAGTAGTATGAATTATCGAATCCATCTCCATCATCATAGTAAGCATCTCCTCCAGAGGCATACCCATCACTGCCACCTGCATAGTAACCATCATCACCAGCGTAGTAACCATCATCACCAGCGTAGTAACCATCATCACCAGCAGCATATCCATCACCACCTGTAGCATATCCATCACCACCTGCAGCATATCCATCACCACCAGCAGCATATCCATCACCACCGGCAACATAGTATCCATCACCACCAGCAGCATATCCATCACCACCAGCAGCATATCCATCACCGCCAGCAGCATATCCATCACCACCAGCAGCATATCCATCACCACCGGCAACATAGTATCCATCACCACCAGCAGCATATCCATCACCACCAGCAGCATATCCATCATCCCCAGCAGAATATCCATCACCACTAGCAGCATATCCATCACCACCGGCAACATAGTATCCATCACCCCCAGCAGCATATCCATCACCACCGGCAGCATATCCATCACCACCAGCATCATAGTATCCATCACCGCCAGCAGCATATCCATCACCACCAGCAGCATATCCATCACCACCAGCAGCATATCCATCGCCACCTGCAGCATATCCATCACCGCCAGCAGCATATCCATCACCACCAGCATAGTAACTATCGTCACCTGCAGAATATCCATCATCACCAGCATAATAACCATCATCACTAGCAGTATATCCATCGTCAGGAGCAACATAGTAATCTTCGCCGCCAGCGACATAGTAATCATCGTCACCTGTAAAGTGGGGCTAGGGTGAGCATATTTTAAATTGATATGTGGCGGTTAAGCAACATATCAATTTGCTCATTGGCCAAAAGCAATCGAACGAATGGCATTTAGGGGACAATATATATTAAATGGTCCTGACCTGAAGTTTCGTATCCAGCATCCTCACCAGCTGATCCGCTGTTGTCATAATTGTAGTCATAGCCAGAGTCGCTATTGTCGTAGTTGTAATCGTAACCTGAATCGCTGTTGTCATAGTTGTAATCGTAGCTCGAGTCGGCATCTCCGCCAGCAGAAGTTGATCCACTACTGTCATAGTTGTAATCGTAGCTGGTTTCACTGTTGTCGTAGTTGTAATCGTAGCTGGTGTCGCTATTGTCGTAGTTGTAATCGTAACTTGATTCACTATTATCGTAGGTATCATAGTTGTAACCATCCGATCCTGAGTTGCTTGCACCCCTTTCTAGAGCTAATCTCTCGTAATAATCCTTAGCGGATCCTGGAGCACCTGATAAAGAATAAAGCTGTAGTTAATGGTACTTTTTACAGTCAAACTTCTATCATCATGCTTTGATTCATTTGATCCCTGGATGTAGCAGGCCTACTTTCTTCCCAAAAACGTTTTTTTGAGCTGCTAGTAGACCAATTATGCCGTCTAAAAATGTTGGTCCTCGAATAAGGATATGATTATTATTTTCTTACAGCTGATGTATTCATGTTTTCCCTGGATCCTTGTTCCTTGGATCTCAATCCCACGATACATGTCAGCGCAGAAGGTTTCTCCCTTTCCTCCGTCATACTGGATCTCTTTGTAGTTGCCTGAGCGGAGAGTTTATTAATAAAATATTCTTATTTAATTGTCTTCGTGACGTTGGGAAATTTATGAATTCATTCATAACCATCACCAAGATGTAGCCAACTTTGGCCAATATTAACTTCGCCTGTTAAGGTTTCTTTCATTAATTCTAAAACTACCCATTAAGTATAAACTTACCCTCGTAATCATCACATTGAGGCACGTAATGTGTGGAGACTTGAGGGATCACGTATTGAGCATTAACATAGGTCGGCTCCATGGCTGATTTAGCGGCTCTTTGACAAGCAGTCTCTTCTGGTGCTGGGTAACGGCTATCATCTCCACCTGTAATATCCCTCCCTGATTAATTGTATTTTAACTACTTTGTTTATTTTAAATATGTGAGTAACCTGTTAAGTTAAAGATTCTCCATTGGCAGTGGGAATTGTGCTGATGGTGTGAAAATCTTCTTACTTACACTCTTTATACAACTACTTACCGATCTCCTCGCATCTAGCAGAACCTTCCATTTCTCCGAAAGCACCACAGGTCAACTGCCCGTATCCCATGTTTTTGAAACCCTCGTAACAGTAAACGTTGACTGTTGCTCCGGCGGGGATCATGATCATCTCAAAATCGGTCCAACCGTTCTCCACATCAGGTGGCGTACAAACTAACAAAATTGGAGATTCAGATAAATTAAGTTGACTGCCACTTGCTTTTGAGGTTTTCTCACAGGTTTCAATTGGAAGAAATTTCTCAGATTTTTGTTGGCACCCATCTAATATCATTCTGATACCAAAATCTGTAAATAAAGCAATTTTAAAAGCATTGTTTTGAACTATTCTAATCTGTAACTCACGGGTAGCGCCACACCAGCCGCAAGTTTGCGCACAGTTCATGACCATGACAGCAGAGTATTTCTCACAGTGGCTCTGGGTCTTGTACCATTCACAGTCCTTGGTGGAGCAAGTGTCCCGGCAAAGCTCCATACTCTCCGGCTCTCGTTCTGTCAGAAGGGTGTTTGTTAAGGGTGTGATAGATGCTTGAGGAAATGATGCAGCTTAAAGAGTACAAAATATTGATTTCATAGCTGCAGGCAACTGGTAAAAATGAGTTAAGTTCAACTTAGTTCATGAATAATGTGGATATGTTTTATTAGCATGGCTCTCACGACAGTTAGACAAAACCACTCGACTAGAGTGAAAGTTAAACAGCTACCTAGAACTTTCATTCACACACGGTAGTAAAATATAAACTGCTGGTACCTGGTCTAGGATCTACAGCAGTACCGGGTTCACCCCCGTCTCCACCTCCACCTCCACTACAGAACCCACAGCTTTTAGCACACATCTCTTTGAGAGTATCCCCATAACTCTCACAATACCCGGCCTCTTTGTAGTAGCTGCAATCTGCGCTGGTGTCGGAGCATCCACTCACCAGAGCGATCTGAAGAACGAACAGCACAAACCCCCTCATATCTCCTCAAAACTCAGCAAAATCGTAAAATCAAACGTGTCTCACCTATATGTAAACCATCGGGTGTACTTTGTAACGCGGAAATACTGTATTATATGTTTGCGGTTCTCGTCCAATGGCTGGTCCGTTTATCGCTGCTCAAAGTAAACAATTTAAGTGCGTCCGTGGTAAACAGTTGAGCCGGCGTCAACACCTTCGGTGAAACCTGCCAGCATCTGCTATTCAATTTGAAAAATGAAAGGTCATGGTAGCGCTTCCTGTCAGTTTCGAAATTCAGTCGTTTTGGGTCCAAAAAAAGATTAAAATTTGTTGAGGGCCGAAAGTTGTTCAGGTTTTCTGGGCGTCACGTGATGGTCAAGTCCATTAGCTTGATTGAACACGTGTCGTTTACCATTTGTAAACAAAGTAAAACCTTTCATATTATTTTTATGCCATATTGTCGCAAATAGACACTTCCGGTAATACCTGAGTGCCCAAACAAATTTACACCATTGTAATACAGAATATAACTTTTATCACGGCCGGCAATTTACTTTAAGTCAGATTCTCACATTTAATTATAAATAATAGTGATTTTAATAAACTTGAGAACCTGTTTACGAATGATTGGAGGCATCTTAGCAGAAAAGGGGTATTAGCATGTGTAACCAAAGCAACTTTCTTGGCATAGCTAAAACAAACAATTATATGAGCATATAAATATTAAATAACAGTATCATTACTAACATCGATAAAATGTCATTAACATTTGATGTTTTACCCATAATTCATTAAGGGAGATCATGCGAAACCACAAAAACGAATAGCAGGTTCTTCCCAAAATGGAAAGAAATTTCTCAAAAATTCAACTAACAAATACTCGGACACTAAAACGTTCCTTGCTCAATTAATTGATTCTTATATCTGGGTTACTGGGTACCAAAAGATCTCTAATATCTATAAAGAGATAAAATCCTACGACGTAAGATATTCATTACAAGCAGATATCAAACTCTTGAGTGCCTCCCAAAACTGTTTCTCAACCCCCTTACGTTTTGAACTTTCACAGCTCTTAGACTCAATTTCTCTCCGTTCCTTGTTGGAGTAGACGACAGGAGTTATCAAAGTAGCGAAGTAAGCCGTACTCTCTGCTCTATGTTTTATCACCAAAATTCGTCTCATTCGGTCCTCTAGCTTAGCACGGACCTTGTGAGCTCGCTCAACTGAAGCTCTTATATCGAGTCCTAGCCTTGAACCAAACTTGTTCAGTTCAGTGATATTTCCATCTACCACCCAGGAGGACAGACAAAGGAAAGTGTCTGTTATAGAGTTGAATGGTGTTTGTTTTTCTTTCAAGTCAAAGTTGGGCACTGGTAATTCAACAACTGAGTTTTTCCTGTTTTTCTGGATCTCTGCTTGTTGTTGTAAATACTGTTGTTTAAGTTCCTCTAATCGGGATAGTTCCTCTTGCGTATCTTTCTCTTGTTGTAGCTTCAAGCTACAAAGAGATCCCACAACCTCGATCAGGCCCGACACAAGCTCCCCGATCCCGTCAAATGCAGCCTTTACCTCTGGCAACAGATTCTCACGGACACGGCTAGCGTAGTGAGCGGCTTTATCCTCCTCACTAGAATCATCAGGACCAAACTTGTTGAGCCCTTTGTTGACGTCGTTAGCCAGGATGTTGAGTGAGTTCACCACATCTGCTGTGAAGAAGAGAACAGTGTTTATCTTCTTACACAGGGTCAATATTTTCTCGTGAAGTATCTTGTCTTCTGTTTTCACTATTAGTTCAGTGATCTTAGTTTCAGTTTTTTTGATCGTCTGATCTGTGGCTGTCGGTTCACTCATTGTCGCTATCTCAAACTAGAAAGTGTAGTTGTTAGTTCAACTATTTGTATCAGCTATGATACTGGCGTCAGTCAACAGCGTTTGGAAAACAATTCATCAGTACATGAACATCCGTTTCATTTATTACACAAAAGTATATAAAACAATTTCGCCTGAACAATGAAAACTGTATCACTACACTTAATTAACTTATCTGCCCAAAGTTAACCGTTCTTACTTATTCGAAGTGAAGCTAAGTAATCAGTACCGAAAAAGTTAAAACCAATTATCGCAAGATTGCATATGCAATGCTCTTTCAAGAAATCGCTGAATATCGCGAAAACACAAAAATAACTCATTTTCAACGCTCAACTAAAAGAGTTGCAGGGCACATTTTTGCGGCGCAGTGCAGACGATGCTTACATACTTTACCTTTACTATTATATTATTGAAATCATCAAATTGATCATTAGCACTTTCGTACTATGTAGGACTATACAAAATACAACGTTTTTCAACACGAAAAAGTAGCTAAAAGTATAAAGTAGCTATCAGATTACCTCAAATTATAACAGAGTTATATGATTGTTGTAAAGGCTTAAAATCTAATATCTATCGACCCTCTACAAACGGCCTAATGAGTTACAAGAACAAGTTGGACGTGCTCGGCCCACTAATAAGTAATACTCTATTAGTGCTTTTCATTGACAAATGAGACCCAACTCTAGATGTTATATAGTCACGGTTTCAACTGAATAAACCAGGTCAAGACAGTCGTTAAAACGTGTAGTTACTGTAGTTACAGTATTTACCGCGCTAGTTATCTGGCGATCAAGTTTCTTAAGTTACTGAATAAGAATTCAAACCTCATTTCAGATGTTAACAGTTTTAAGTTGAAACCTTTCACTTTCCCATGACGATTCCGAACAGCACTAATGGAGATTTTGCTATAAAGGATGAAGCAGTACGGTACATTTGGGCAGGATGGTTCATCTTCGTTCTTAGTTCATCACTGGTTGGAGACACAATCATTCTCATTGCTTCCATCAAGTACAAGGCTATTACATTGCCTAAATTGATAGTCGCTTTTATTCAGCATATTATAGCGGTTAGTGATTTGGTGACCTCCATGACTTTCATAGTCATACTCGCTGTCTCGCTGGTTGCCAACAAATGGACAGTTGGGTATGAGATATGCTACTTAAGTCCATATTTATTAATGAATGTCAGTGATTATCCAAAACAAAAGTTCATGAAAATAAAATTTTTGAAATCTTATTTGCCCCAACTGATAATTATTAATTTTCCCAGACTGATACAAAATGAAGCAATCTTATTTCTGTGCACAGATTTCTGACTTTGTCGCCATGAGCCCATGATCACACAGGGTATTTATGCTACTGACCACTACTAGTAATTTATCCATAACGTTCAGAACGTGAGATGAGTTTTAGTGAACGCATGTACAGAAAATGTTTAGTGAATGACAAACGTTCCGTATGTGCACTACAACTAAGGTATACAAGCAATACACCTACAGTTATAAAACTAATAAATTTCCAAAATTAATTAAATCTGTTAAATTTTGCCGTGGTCATCACCGTGTAGCCAGGCTCTCCCTCCCGAGTCGCTCTGAATGTAACTGTACTTACGGTTATCCGAGTCTTCATGGCACCAATTGCCGACATCAAAGGAATGTGTACAAGCATGGGTATTGTATTTCAGTATTATGTGATGGGATGGAAGCGTTTTAACCAGGTGAACTAGCCACTGGCTACTAGCCAGTCAACACCCTGGATCCACAATATGAAGTTTCGATTATAGATGAAAAGCTCGAATATATGTACTGCAAATATATTATATTACTACAAATAAATTATATTATTGCCGTGGTGTCATGGGCATACTAACACTACTAGGGGGGCGATCTTACTTAACACTACTAGATAACCTAAAAGCAGAAAGTGGGCTGAAGACTGAAGTCAGTAGATGCAAGATGAGATAGCTAGACTAATGGAGGACAGAAAGCTATGGAGAACTGTTGTCAATGGATCTCGGGACACTACCCGCCTTAAGTCAGTAAGTCAAGTCAAGTGTCTGCGGTTACTTCTTGGATGCTGTGTAAACGACTCAAGTATGGAACCTAACAGTTTCAGTTCCTCTCCAGGAAAGTTCACCGATTAATCAGTAATTTAATGCTTTGCTTTTACTTTTTAGCACGCGCTACAGTTATCTCTTGCTATAAAGGTTCTAAAGTTACTGAATTCTAATTTTAAACATTGAAACTTTCAGTTGATGCCTTTTCTTCTTTGCCATGATGTTTCCGAACAGCACTAATGAAGATTTTGCTATAAAGGATGAAGCAGTGCGGTACATTTGGGCAGGATGGTTCATCTTTGTTCTTAGTTCATCACTGGTTGGAGACACAATCATTCTCATTGCTTCCATTAAGTACAAGGCTATCAAACTGCATAAAATGATGGTTGTTATTATTCAGCACATAGCAGTAAGTAACCTGGCAACTTGCATCGCTGAGTCGTTCCCACACTCTGTCTCATTGATAACTAACAGGTGGATTTTTGGTACTACTATTTGCTACATTAAACCGTATGTCTGCGCCTTTATTTACCAGGCTGGTATCTTTCTTGTCTGTGGTATGGTAACCTGCAAGTTACTGATCCTAAAATACCCTGGAAGATCTCTCACCTGGTCTGCAGGAAGAGCTCACAAAATATGTTTTTTTATCTGGCTGCTGGCCCTTTACTGGCCAATATCCTATCTCATTATTGATAAAGAGGACATGTCATTTGACTACTACAGACCATACACATGCACCTACGAGTTCAATTCTACCACATGGAAGTTTTTGCAGCCGGCAAATTTTGTGATCTTTAATGTCGTTCCAAATTGTATTATCGTTGTAACAGCAGTTATGATTCTGGCAGTGACTAGAAGAGTGACACAAGAAGCGCGACAGGGAATGAACTGGCAAGGTGTTATGACAGTCGTCTTGACAGCAGCTGCATTCATCATCTCTTACCTTCCTATGGCAGTTTATCATATCCTCAAACCATTTGTGGAGAAAGATGCGCCTGGCCCGTTCAGGATTACTTACTACAGAGTAGCTAATTCCGTACTTAACATCAATGTTATCGCCAACTTTTACATTTACTGTCTTTCTATAAGCAGTTTCAGAGATTTCCTTCGTGTCAGAGTTCAGCGAATAACTTCCTGCTCCTTCAAAATACATCTACGCAACGGTGGGCTTTTTTATAGCAATTCCTTTTACTGCAATTAATTCTATTATCAGTTCCGTTGTTGAATACCTTTAGAATTATCACATGGTATGTAAAACATATTTCTTAGGGTTATATTGAAAACTGCTCATATTCTTTACGTGACGATAAAATTAGTTCAATTAACAAAAAACATAATCTGTCAGGTAACGAAGAAGAAAAAGTGCGCATTTTGAAGAATCCTAGAGGACAGGTCTCAAGTAGTCAAAAAGTTTGTATCTAACAAACTACTGAACACTGACGAAAATTAAAATACTTAGTAATAGTATTATCTTGAAATACAGTATTACACTGAATGCTGATCTCTCTCAAGGACAATCAATAATCATAAGGTTTATGTTTGATTTGTGTATTTTGATAATGTTCATCTCTTAACTTTGGCTTAAAAATCAAATTCAATTTCGAGTTGAAACCTTTTTTATTTTCTGAAGGGGCAAACTTGAACGCTATGGATATTTGCGTTCACACTTATGCCAGAAAATACTTCTTCTAAATTTTTTCATTTTGGGTACTTTTGTCTTCGCATTTGTAAGATTTAATTAATGCGTTTTTTCTCTTTGTTGAAAAAAAAACAAAAGATTATATTAATTGATAATAAAGATGATAAAATTCGCTTTTCTTTTTCGACCCATGTTGATCAAGAAGGTTCGTTTTGTGCCAAATAGAAGTTTCTTATGAAACATATGATGGTACTTTCTTACATCCACATCAACTTCTATCTCAGATTAAAATAATCGTTAATCAAATATTATACAATCGTTATCATTCGTTCACTTCCTCCATGACGACAGATTTATCATCTACTAACGGTATCACCTTCAGTATCTCCGGCTCCTGAAAATTCTTCTTCTTGTTGACCGGTTGAACCATCTCCCTGTCTCCATTCTTCTCCTTGGCAGGAATTTGACACTCCTTATACTTCATATAACAGTCTCTGCAGGGTTTCTGCATCTGGATCACCACCAACACAATCATCATGAGGGCGTGGGACGCAAAGAAGTGCCAGAGGTCGTGAGCATCCCAGAAGTCGTTGAGGACGCATCCCTGGTTAAGTTCCCGGGACTCCCATGGTGGTATGGACTTGTCGGTGCTCTCCAGGATCACGAAGAAGAAGAGGGAGACAATCACTAGTCCCAGTCCACAGAGCAGGTACAGGACTACTCCAGCCGGGATTATGTACCGGTAGTGCATAGGATCTGCAAGGGGACGTTTGTTATATTTTCATTTTTGTTTTTTATTGATTAAAAATTTGAAAGAAATGTGTGACTTTTTATAGTTATGTCTTAGCTGTCATAGAAAATTATAAACCATTTTTATAAGTCTAAAAGCTATCTACCCCCTCTGACCAACTTACACTTTTTATTGTTGGGTCGAACCACACGTGTCAGGGTGAACCAGAGATCACTCAGTAGATAAACAAACGAAGCAGCCGTCATTATCGTCAGTGCAACAATCAGCTCTCCCAGGATGAATATAGAAATCACAAGTTTCCCCATGACTACCATGATGAAGCCAATGACCACTAGAAGTGTATATGCCCCGAAAAAAACTTTCTTCAGCATGCTTGTTTCACTGGTTTTCTCTTTTACTTCCACTCCACCGGATGTAAAGTGGATGGTAGCTGCTCGGAAGTAACTTGTGGGCAGGAGATTGGCTTTGTAAGCAGCCCACAGTAATATTCCCAACACCCACAGACCAACGAATAAGAAAAAGAAGAAAGCTATTGGCTTCGGTAGCGGATCTATATAGTGGAGGTTTCCAAGAAAGTTGAATCCGTAAGCAGGCCCTAAAAAGAAGAGGAAGAGTTTAGGACTTCTGATAGATTTCCTTTTGGAGGAGAATAGCTTGTGTGCATCCTCGTGAACCTCTCTTCTTACTGCATGCCCGTCGACCAGTGCAGTGATGATATACTGGGGAGAAGTATCATCAAACTGAATCCCCGATATTCGTTTTTAAAACGGTATAGGTTGTACGATTTTTCTTTCATCGTTTTATTGTATTATTAAGACTCAATATTAGTTCACGACTAAATCAGGTTGTAAGATTCGTACAAATTATTAAGGAAACGAATAACGATTGGCTATTTGCACACTAGTTGTGACCAAATTAATTACCTGAGAGATGACGAACATAAAAAGAGTGTCGAACTGGAATATGATCTGAGCAGGACAGATGTGATAGAGAAGAGATCCAAACCTGTGGGAATGTTACTTCAATATTGGTTGGCAGGTTAGGATACTAGTCGGTGTCAATTAGTCTCCATTTAGCCAATTAGTCTCCATTTAGTTTCAATTATTATTAATCTCTTGTATAAGGGATCAATTTTACCCTTTACCAATTTGTAATATTGCTAGTGTCTACTGTCTGCTACGCTTTAAAATTTATAAAGTTACCCTTCGAAGATGAAAGCCAATCCAAAAGAGTAAGGAATAGAATAGTCGTATCGCTTGTGCTTGAGTGAGTAGCAACTGGTCTCCGCTAGAGAAACTGAGAGGATGATGATTGCTCCGTGTACCATGAAAGGAAGGTTACTTGCAATACCATTCACCGACACGTCGTAGTAACCTGTGAGTAATTGTGATCTGTTAAATCAGTAGATTCTAAATCTTGAAACAGTTGTCAGCTCTGATCACTTTCTATTTGGGGATGATGAGTCACTAGTCCTGCTGGCGGTGGGGCAACTCCAACAGAAAAAAAAAACACTCATAAGATTCTAACGTAAATTTGATAGTTCAGATCACCTAAATAAGGTCTGTAGCAGCGCTCATTGTAGTAACAGATGTCTCGGTCCCCCTTTTCCATCATCTCACCCCATTTCGCGTGGACAACCTGTAATAATTCAAATTCTTTACAACCAAATTGTTATTTTAAATACTTATGTGGCACCATTTTACTACTTTGTGGCACCATTTTACTACTTTGCAGAAAGTTTTGATTGCCAAACTATGGTTAAACTTCAAAATAATTTTCAAAATGAACTTCGAATTTTTCTTCAATCAAACCTGAAAAGCGCTGACAATCAGCATCCAGGCGAGAAATCCAGTCAGATAAGCCAAACCTTTGTTTCCGCTATAAAACCAGTTTATCACTACCTGAAATTTTGAATTTAGTCACAAAAATTTATAAAGAAATCTCTCTGAAAATTTGAAATGTAACTCAGTGTTGAAATGCAAATTTTTTTAATACCACTTTTGGTCGTTATCAAGTTATTTCTGATAACCATTCTCTGCAAAGAATATTGTGACAGTATAATTGATGTAAGTTTCAAAAATTACGCCTGTTCTTTTCAGTTTGAAAAATAACCTACCTGCCTCCAAGCCGCAAATGAAGCTTTCCTCTCCGCGTTCATATAATTGAAGATGTACCTGAACAGGATTTGATGTGAGATATTTACATCATCAAAAGAAATTTGTAAACCCTTCAACGGTATAATATATTCCATGTCAATAGTTCTCGTATTTAAAATATGTTTTATCACTCATTAAATAATATCTGACCTGCAAAAGATAGGAAGAATAACACCAAAACAGGACACTATTGTCAGAATAACCACTTTTGAAACATATTCGTAGTCCGTGTTCACACTGTGGACATTTTGTTTGTTAATTTCCCACCGTTATGAGCACTATTTGCGATGCCACAATGATGGTAAGACAGTATTGGTACCGTTGGAACAATTGGCAATGATGCCATCTGTAGCTGACAGCTATCACTCAAGATGGATGTTGATATTCGGATGCTGCCATCGCAGCAGTTTCTTAAATCTTCACTGAACCCTTTGCTTAGCAAATTATCCAATAAGTGTAATAATTAAAATAGGGCACTCACGCAATAGATATAGCAATGTTTTTCGTCTGCTCTTCATCAAACAGAATATGGCCTACCATCCAAATACCAGGTGCTAGACCCGGACTGGAAACGTCTGATAACACAATTCTACCTGGAGAAAAGGCGAGTATAATTATAGTACTGGTCACCAGTAAAACTGTAAGGATATTTTGTGAGGTCATTAGGTTAGCTAAACCTCCTTTTTGAAATTTGAGAACATGCAAAATAATCAGGGAATGAACTCGAGAAATTCTGGTTCATAATGAGAAATTCAGGTAATTGATATCGATTTATCACATAATATTTACTTTAACTTTTAACTTTTTAAAACTCACCGAATTTAGAGTAACCAAGTCGCATGCTGTTTAAGGTGGAGGTATTCGGAGAGATCAGGAAGTTGTAGAGCTCGTCTTTGTTTTGGGTAACTATCATTTTACCTGTCGTACAGAATGATCAGTGGTGAGCAAGCAGTGATTGAGTGATTGATAAAAACCTTCACGACAAGTTGATCACTCATAAGTATTACAGTACTCTTCGACAAGAAACAATGAACTTGACGAATATAATCAACACGAAAATACTAATATGTACTTACCAATAACATCAGTTTGATTTTCCCATCCCTCCACGCTGACATCCACAAAACGGTAGTTAACATCGTCCCAATTGTCTATAGCGAAAGTGTGGATAGAAGGAACGCCCGGTGTCAGCACGTGATAGGTTGGTGTCCCATCAGAGGGTAGCCGGACAGTATTCACTTCGTACAGCACCTCGAAAAACGCTCTCTCCGCACCTGCACAGGGGAAAACGTTGTTTGATGTTTATTAACTACTGGTAGGGTCATGATGTGGATATGTTATGATGTGTGGCTGAAATTTAGTATTTATGATTGTTCGCTGCTGCAGTTTTAACGTAATAATAAGTCTTTTTAATTAAGCGAAGGTATTTATTATGTACAAGTATGTAGTTTTATGTTCTGTTAAGTGTGTACCTTATAAATATAATGGTTCTCACCTGTGACAACAATTCTATAGTCGACACTGTCGGAATCGTCGCTGAAAACCCTTGCCCATTTGTACTTTTGGTCAAAATCTTTTTGGCTTTTGGTACAAACCGTCTTTACAGAAACCTGGTTTATTCTCAATAATTGTATTATTAACAGTATTGAGTAAAATAATAAATGTTTACCTATATCTTGTTTGACGTTGTTGAATAATCTTGTCGTATTCAACTTTATGCTAATTTGTTTTTCTGTTTATGTACTCAATACAAAATTAACGCGTTGATCGAACATCTCAAAGATGGTACGATGATGAAGAACTTAATTCAACTGCAGTCTCTTACTTACAACGATTTCCTTGGTATCTTCTCTTTGCAGATACGCAGTTAGGAATTGGTTGAACTCTTGGTGACAACCCAGTCTTATTGATACTAATGATCTTGCTTCGACCTGCAGTAATTAAGTAATTAATTAAGTAATTAAGATTTGGTGAAGCACAATTTCTCCACTGCTTAGTGTTTTTCTGTTAAATAGGTTAAATGAATTAAAATTTATTTGTTCGGCCGAGAAACTGCTATCAGCATTCAGCAGGTACCGTAAAGCCTTTGAGAGATCAATCGTCCATTTATACTACTTCAAGAAACCTGTCCAAGAAAGTGAGATTTGGATAACTTAACTATTCAACATACAAGTGGTCTACGGAATCTACTCTACTAGAAGTTCGTATTGTACTAGTTAGTACACAGTTAGAGTGAAGAGTTATGTTGGTCCTAACATCTAGGGCGTGTAGTTGTTAGAAATTTGGAGGAATACTGATGATTATAATTGCTAAAACTTACGGATATTATGGTTGAGCGCTCGGCAAGAGATTGGTTGTCCTCGATGTGGCCAGTGAAAGTTTTGTACTCTATCCCAAATGTAGCCCCACAGAGCATCAGTAAAACACTTACAGCCCCCAAATACCTCATTCTCCTAATTTGGTGTAATTCACAATTGTATTGGGACGAATATTACGATTGTATTTATATTAGTATTACGACGAGAATAAAAAGAGTAAAGTCCGCGATCGTTATAAAACATGGAGTTTATAACTCGATATCTCGGTCAGACTCAAAAGCCAGAAGTAAAAAATTAAACGAGAGCGCGCAGTTGCATTCTCCCAAGCCTACTCTGGTGTGAAATAAAAACTACTCAACAAGCAAAGTGAAGACAAATGATCATATCAAGCAAAGTCAACGATCGTTATGAAAAATGAATTTAATAAAAAGACATTCGGTCAACAAATATTATGTTCAATATATTTATAACGAATAACGATTGCGGCTCTTTGCTAAATTGCGGATGATCAATAATATCCAGAAGCAATTTCCTGACCGCGAGTATAAACATGGAGATTTGCAACTGAAATACACATAACGTAGCTGC
Source organism: Bolinopsis microptera (assembly GCF_026151205.1). NCBI lineage: Eukaryota > Metazoa > Ctenophora > Tentaculata > Lobata > Bolinopsidae > Bolinopsis > Bolinopsis microptera. The sequence goes on from NC_087074.1 coordinate 9,322,246, forward strand.
AGATAGTCTCGTCTGTTTCATGCAATTAATTATGTATATTTATGAGACGTTTACCTGAGAGTTAATTTGACCCCGAAGGTTAAATAGGGATCTGTTAATTATTAGTGTAAGAGCGGATGACGGATGTTAGAGAGTAACCGGTAATTTTTAGATCCGGTGTGAGTGCGTGTGCTACAGTATCACGCACGTTGGCACGTATAACTCCATTGTTGAAATAGCACCATACTCCGTAGTCAAAACAGAAAGTAAACCACAACATATTGAAACACAAACTGTGACTATAGTTACAAATTCAATCGCAAAAAGAAGGGTTTGGTGACTATATTATTGAATTGTGCTTGGTCTTGTTAACTAACAAACGTACAGCTAGAACTACAATTTAATTATAGAGTTATAGATACATGCTCAGATGGTTTGTTCAGGAAGTAGTGCACATTTTGTGAACCAATTAAGGCATAATCAAATTGCTCCGGTGAGTAGGCTTCTAAAAAAGTTCATGCAGGAAGTACGAGAAATTATTACGAGTAATTATAATTAGATTTATAAACTTAACAACTGTGACAAACATGAGCAGAAATGAGTAAAAATAAAATGAGCTAATTCTGTAAAACTGAATTGTAACTTACTAATAAGTTACAATTCAGTGGCACTGCCAGATGTGCTGTAAACAGGCCCAAAATATTCGTGAGAACGCAATGCAAAATATGTATTATTGATCAAGCTTTTGTGTTTGAGTTTCAATAAACTCATTAGATTTGACAGAATTTCCAATGTAATCATTTTTGGAACCAACTGCAAGAATGGTTCATTCTTGTGTTCTAATCAAAGTTACCGCAATAGACATAATACGTGCGGAACAGACTATTTTCGAAACAATACTCTGGTATTTAAGTAATGAAGCAGGACAGATTTGAATACATGACACCACATCAGTGTTGTCTGACTATTATAAATAATTTGATGTATCGTTTACTGTGCAACGGTGGTTAGTCGATAGTAGAGACTGTGTTAAATGTGGTTATGAAAATGTTTCAATGTCAGACGGCAGTTATAAGTACAAAAAGGCAGGCAAAATATTGCAGAAGACAACAAAAACGTATATTTTGTGTACGCTACTACAGTAATCAGCAATAGCATAAAGCTAGCAAAATATTAATAACCGGATAAATACCTCGCCTGATTGGACGTTACGATTTTAATAGTCCGATGAATTTGCATACAAAAGGTAAAGCTGACTTGGGTAGTTGGGTATAGTTAACAGTTATACATAATATACATATTACATACTGAGTAATATGCTGAAACTGTTGAAACCATTCAAGTTTGGAGTCAAATGTCAGCAAATATAATGTGCGGACATTAATTTGTCTATCCAGCTCACTATAAGCATTGTCAGATTGTGTGAAGTTCAGGTATAATTATAAATACTGCTAAGGATTTGTCTATAAAATACGTAATTCATGCTTTAATTGCATCTGTTATAAGATCCTGGAAGTGCATAATTGGAACAGTAATTTTACTTTTGCTCGTTAGCCATCAAAGAATTATATCAAATATGCTGACTATTATTGAACGTAAAAAGGATTAGTCCTCGAGAATTTAAAATTTGCAGCTGTAGAGAATTAATGGAAATGCCACTGACAATTTCAAAATAAGGGAAATAATGGATAAAAAGGGAATACTTAAGGAAGCACAAAGAACTGTACACTCATGTAGTGTGAATAGAATAAAACTTAACAATGGAGATGGGAAACACAGTATCAGTAATCCATGCGATGGTTATGAACCATGAATATTGAATAGCTTGGAACCTGAAAATACAATGTCCACGCTGAACAGAGCGAAAGCCGAATACACAAGCAAATAAAACAGTCGTAAATGAAAGAGTCGTTCTCTGATTTACCTTGTAGAATGTAGAGGCATATATAGGCACGGTATAGACAGATTTTAATATCAAAGCTTTGAACGGAGTTTTCTGAACATGAGGCGTATCTTTTAAGATTTCGATTATCTCCATAATACTATTACCAAAAACCAGTTAACGGTAACCAGGCATAATTTTGCAAAATAAATTAAACAACTTCCTCTGCACATCTAGAGAAATAGTGCATTTGTATTCTTCTGTGTTGTGTGTGATAATAAAATTTTAAGATTGAAAATCCCAGTAGCACTTCAGCAAACTTAAACTTAAATGAAGTACGAACTGATTGAGAATATAAAGTAATTTGGAATATATATTTCCATCGACCACGATACGCAATTAGAACGAACTTAAATTTCGAATTACAGAGACAGATTGTATGTATTCCCTCCAGTGAGACGCACTATAAGTACTCAGTGTCAAGTGTTCCGCACGTAGATATAATTCCCCCGGATTATATACGAATGTCCTACTCCACTGACATTTGGTATTGGTGTCATTATGAGTGTGTCTGAGAAAAATGGAAATCAGATAAATGCACCTAATTTTAGACTAAAATAAAGAAAGCCGCTACATGTACAAGGTACACAATGTTTCAGCGGTTCGACCTTAAACTTAATTAAATCACTGATGTGGCACGTGAAAACGATATTATTATTGACACTTTTTATTTACACTTTTCAGGCCGGTAAGGGTATGTTCAGGGTGGCCCAGAAATAACTTCCCACTCACGACCCTTGTTATTTAAGAGTTGTGTGTGGGGAATTACTTCTGGGTCAACTTGTTTTATTTGGTAAAAAGTGTGCTAGAAAAAGGTAAACTTTATTATAAATATATCAGCTTCAACAGCATTTCGATGGGGCCTGTAAAATGTCTTTTGTCTAATTCCAAATCTTTGGCTTGAAGTTTGGAAGAGCAACTTTTCAAGTTGGTCTTAATCGATATTAATACAGGGGGCACAAAAGTCAGTACCCATACGTTAAGGCCAACGTATATGGGTAGTGGGTACTGACTTTTGGCCCCCTCCCCCCTGTTTGATCATCAATATATTGCTATTTGTGTAAGGTACTTTACAACATTGGCAATGATTTGTATCACTTCAACTGTATGGCCCTACGCTTGCCCATTCATCAGATTGCAGATGAAAGAACTCGTCAATTGAGGGGGGGGGGGGGGGGGGGGGGGGGTGGGGGGGGGGGGGGGGCAATGGGTATTTTTTTGTGAAACTTGAATTCGAGATAGCAGTTGACCAACAAACTAGGATCAGTGACCGAACTTGGGGTCCCGGACCCCAACCGCCAAACGGTGCCCGCGGGGCAGGGAACCAGTCAGGAGGGCGGAAGACGCGTGGGCGGAGGTCGCGTAGGCGGAAGACTTGAGGGCGGAGGACGCAAGGGCGGAAGTTTCCTAAAAGGTTGGACACGAGGGCGGAGGTCGCGAGGGCGGAGGTCGATCCCATGATTTGGGCGGAAGTCTCGTAAAACGATCACATGTCCTAAATGCTCGACTGGTAATACTACAAAACCTGAAACATCACACAACGTACTTCAAATTGTATAAATTATATAAGTTATATTCAATCATTTTAGTGGTACTGATTTCGAATTCTTTGTAACTTTAAAAACAAAATACACAGGGTTATAGAGAACGCTTAAAGGTAATATAAATCACAATGTAATCAATCAATTTTGTCAAAACCCGAATAGAATAATATCATGCAATAACATAAACATTATCAAGCGATATCAGCGTCGTGGTTATGTATCTGTGTCACTTTCACCAAGGATTCGTTCAGGGTATACAGACGACCACGGCAACAGTCTTTCTTCCTCACACATCTCCAGGCTTGGCGTCCATCGGTGGTAAGCTTTCCATCCTTAGAGTAGCGGAAACCACCGTGTAGGAGATTCTGACTGGTAGGAGTCCTTCCTCTGATAATCTTTACTGTATCTTCATCGTACATGGTTGTTATTGTAGTAGTTGAGATGTAGCTGCAACTAAATAATAAGATACTTCTATTCCCAACATCGGTCTTAAATATACTAGTTGTCTCTCGAGTCGTCTACGTTGTGACTCAAGTTGTTCGTTTCACTGTGCAATCTCTTCGTGTGAAAACAGTTGATCATATCCCAGATCAGTTTACAGATGCCAGATCAGATCCCAGATCGCTCGTGATGTTGTGATGTCCTCACATACCGTTGTGTTATATGAGATCATGACCATGGTGATTCATGTCGTGAGTCGAAGTTATGTATCACGTGACTCGATTCGATAGTTTGAGTCACATGACACAAGGGCTTCTGGGATATGATCAACAGTTTTCACACGAAAAGATTGCACAGTGAAACGAACAACTTGAGTCACAACGTCAGAATCTCCTAGTCCAGATGGAACAGTCCTCGACAGACAAGAAGACCTTAGCGAATTCGCTTGGAGAGCAGCAGCCTAAGAGGAGGAAGGCCAATAGCGACAAGGATAGAAGAATCTTCAGCATAGTTCAGAACTACCATTCGTACGAGGATGATGTTGTGCTATGTGAAATGTTTATGTTATTGTGATATTATTCTATTCGGGTTTGACAAAATTGATTGATTACATTGTGATTTATATTACCGTTAAGCGTTCTCTATAAGTATAACCCTGTGTATTTTGTTTGTAAGGTTACAAAGAATTCGAAATCAGTACCACTAAAATGATTGAATATAACTTTGATTGAATATAACTTATATAATTTATACAATTTGAAGTACGTTGTGTGATGTTTCCGGTTTTGTAGTATTACCAGTCGAGCATTTAGGACATGTGATCGTTTTACGAGTCTTCCGCCCAAATCATGGGATCGACCTCCGCCCTCGCGACCTCCGCCCTCGTGTCCAACCTTTTAGGAAACTTCCGCCCTTGCGTCCTCCGCCCTCAAGTCTTCCGCCTACGCGACCTCCGCCCACGCGTCTTCCGCCCTTGTGTCCTATACCCCGCGGGGCAGCCACGCCCATATTTGGTCCAAATTAGGCCCAATTTAGCCAAATACCCTGAACATGCCCAAAACCCAGGTTTATAGTGCTTTACTTGTAGCTAGTCAGAAGCCATCTCGAGTACTGTTGTCCCCTCTGGAATTCAACTAAGCAAGCTGATATCGCTGAGCTAGAGGGAGTACAACGTACATTTACGTCCAAAATACATGGTGTGCAACATCTGAACTATTGGCAGAGACTGAAGGCTTTAAAATTGATGTCACTTCAACGGAGGAGAGAACGTTACACTATCATTCATATGTGGAAGATTCTACACAAGAAGTGTCCTAATGATGTCAACGTTCAGTTTACAGATACACTCCGATATGGCCAGAAAGCAGTAGTCCCTAGCTTGTCAACGTCCAGTAGCCAAAGGAATCAAACGATCTTTGACAGCTCATTTGCAGTGATGGGGCCTCGATTGTGGAACATCATTCCCGCAAACCTGCACCTTATCGAGGACCCCCTACGCTTCAAGTCATTGTTGACGGAGTTTGTTACATCTATTCCAGACGAAACTCCTGTTACTGGATATTGTTGCCAGAACGGGAATTCGTTATTGAACTGGAGCGCAGAAAATACATCAACTTCGCTGCACGGGTGGTCAGCCGTTCTGATGACCCGATAGAGGATCTATGAAGCAACCCCAAGTAACCCAAGTAAGTAGTAGTGGTCTCCTGAACTCGAATATGAAATTTCATCAAGATTGGACAAAAAATACTGAGTTATGAGCCAAAAACCATATGCCCATATTTGGGCATACGCACCAAATTTGGTAGATTTCGTCCCATAAATTGGTCAAATATCAATATTTTGGATGTGACTAACTTTATATGAAAGGTAGGCCTAAACTACATATTCTCTGTAAGTTATAACTTTATATCTGTTTAAATGTGGATACTAAGGCGAAAATACCCCAAAAAATGAACAAAATTGCCCGTATCACAATGCTGGCAAGCATGACCGTCGCCCTTATATTCACAATACTATTTACCCCCTTTACTATTTACCCCCTTTACTATTTACCCACCTTTACTATTTACCCCCTTTACTATTTACCCCCTTTACTATTTACCCCCTTTACTATTTACCCCCCTTACTGCTTACCGGTACCCCCCTTACTGCTTACCCCCATTCTAATTCAATGTTAAAGATGACAGGAATGAGAAATAGTTATGTGGAGGTTTTTAAGAAATTTGCGCAAAATACGCGCCAGCATGTTATACGAAATTAGGTAAAAAACCCAAAATCGCCATATTCAGGTGCCTTAAAAACCATGTTAAAATTGAGTTAGAGATTTGAAACTTTGCAGGGCGTCTAGATGTTGACCAAATCGACTGTAAAAAAAGTTTCAAGTTTCAGGAGTATCGGGAAGTGGGTTTTCTGGAACCCCTGTTTTACAACAGATTGTCGTGAAGTATATAATATATGACTGTATGATTGTATATATATATAATATATATATTTGACCAAAACCCATAATCATGGGTAGAGTGTACCGCTGCCAGTGTCTCTCTTTTCCAAACAAAAGGAAATGATATTAATTTGAGGAACCGTCCGCTAATGCAAATTGAAACCGAGAATGAAATCGGTCGCTCGCTTTTCCCATTCATTCACGGCTTACGAATTGTAATAAAGCTTATTAAATGGGATCGGAAAAGCGAGCGACCGATTCTATTCTCGGTTTCAATTTGCATTAGCGGACGGTTCCTCAAATTAATATCATTTCCTTTTGTTTGGAAAAGAGAGACACTGGCAGCGGTACACTCTACCCATGATTATGGGTTTTGGTCAAATATCATCTCTTTTTGATTATAATGTCAGGATAATTTACACAGTCGAAACTTCATTAATAAGGAGGTAATTTCAACGATTTCGAAATTCTGCCTTTGAAAACGTTTCCTTGTGTTTAGGTAGGTATATCTGTCGATAACTGACTGAATATGGCACTTTTTACTCATTCAAGTTGGCATTAAATTCATATATAATAATGCCATTTAAATATCGTGGAAAGCAGAATATATTCGAAATCACGAATGAGCAAAATTCTCACCTTTCGCACGTGCAATCTTTGAGCGGACGTTGCATGCGCATACAATATTGAATCGCCGTAAATTTTTGCATAGTGGTATTTAATATATAGTTTGATATGCATGAAAAGTTTCAGAAGATTTCAAAAAGAACTTGGATCACAAGGGGACTCCAAAGTTGATAAAAATCGTGAAAATCAAAATTTTTAGTGATTTTAGCTATTTTAAATCAATTTGGGCGTGTCCCCACGTGTGCAACTTTTCGATTTTTAACTTTAAAACTAGCCTATAACACAATTTACACCTTTAAGAAGCAAAATTGAGCTCCACAACCAGTGGCGTAACGAAAGGCCCTGCTGACCCCGCTGTGCAGGGGGGCGCCGTCTTAGGGGGGTGCCAAATCGTCGTTTGAATATGGGACAATTTCGAAAACTTAACTAAAGTACTAGCAAAACTGCGCGTTTTGCTCTAGATACACACTTTTTTAGAGATTTTACTGGTGTATTCTCTAAAATCACCTAATTTGTTCAATTTTAGGGAGGGGCACCAAAAGGGGAGGGGGCGCCAACAGGGGGGCGCTTTTTTCGGCAGGGGGGCGCCAACAGGCAACGTTACGCCACTGTCCACAACCCAAGGGATGGCCCAACACCAGAGAATACTAATTCACAACTTTTGTGTTTTTATAAAATTACTCTTTAAAAAAGCACTAACTTCAATAGCAAATATCTTTATGAAGGAGCAAGGTAGGAAACTTTTCCGGTAGATTTTCGGAATGCTTGAACAATTATCTAAGGTGAAAATGTCCTCAGATTTTGAATATAATTACTCCTTAATGGTGTTAAATTGATTTGGAAATTTCTTACTTTGTCAAAAATCAAGTTTTAAAAACAGTTAATTTGATGACGTCATCAAGTGATAATGATGACGTTAAATTATTTTTCAATACAATGTAAACTGAAGTTTAAACGATTATCTTTAAAACCTGTGGTTCGAGATGACTGTATCGTTTATACTTTTGGATCTACGGACACTTAAATGTAGGCTACAAGTGACTGCAAAAGCGTCTATACATATATAATATATATGCTTCACGACAATCTGTTGTAAAACAGGGGTTCCAGAAAACCCACTTGCCGATACTGCTGAAACATGAAATTTTGTTTACAGTCGATTTGGGCAAGGTCTAGACGCCCTGCAAAGTTTCAGATCTCTAACTCAATTTTAACACGGTTTTAAGGCACCTGAATATGGCGATTTTGGGTTTTTTACCTAATTTCGTATAACATGCTGGCGCGTATTTTGCGCAAATTTCTTAAAAATAAATAAAACCTCCATATAACTATTTCTTATTCCTGTCATCTTTAACATTGAATTAGAATGTTTTGAACTTAAATATACCTGCTGAACTACTTTCGATGAGTGGGGGGGGGGGGGGGGTTCACCCTGATTTTTTTGTGAAACTTGGTTTCGAGATAGCAGTTGACCAACAAACTAGGACCAGTGACCGAACTTTTGAGGAGGTCCCGGACCCCAACCGCCAAACGGTGCCCGCGGGGCAGCCACGCCCATATTTGGTCCAAATTAGGCCCAATTTAGCCAAATACCCTGAACATGCCCAAAATCCAGATTTTAGGTGCTCTACTTGTAGTTAGTAGTTTCTTGAACTCGTATATGAATTTTCATCAAGATTGGACAAAAAATGACTGAGTTATGAGCAAAAAACCATATGACCATATTTGGGCATACGCACCAAATTTGATCGATTTTGGCCCATAAATTGGTCAAATATCAATATTTTTGAATGAAACCAACTTTATATGGAAGGTAAGCCTATACTACACATTATCTATGATTATCAGCTCAGTATCTACCTAATTGTGGATTCTATGTTCAAATAATCGCAAAAAATGAACAAAATTGCCCATACCTTATCGGACCTTATTTGGACGGACATTACATGAACGGACATAATTGTGAACGGACATTAATATGAACGCTCGAAGGCATTCAAAACCATCAAAAATCCGAAATTTTTTCAATTTTTGACGTTTTTTAATTTCAGCAAATGATTTTTTAATCCATTTTTTATACAGTAAGTAAAAATAGCATTCATTAAGCAGTAAAAATGTTAAATATGTGTACATGATCAGTGTCTAATATCACATATCATCTTCATTAAATGGGTTTTCGTGCATGAAATAGTCCATGCTTAAACAAGCATCAGTGATTTCTAGCTTTGTGGAAACCTTTTTTATCAAACTACCCCGGTCCTGCATTTCAGTGTTAACTTTTACAAGTCATTCGGCGTGAAGTGGTTTTATCTTAGACAACTTTAGGTTAACCTTAACATCACGTGGAGCTTTCCTAGCACTGTTTCATTACCTCCCCTCAGTAATATGAACTAAAAAAACGTCGGACAATGTCCTTGGCAACACGATTTACCGTAATATCTAGAGGCTGGAACAAGTTTGTCATGTTGGCGGGGACTAGCTCATGAACTATGTTGTTGAGTGCCATGATTTCGTTCACTTTTTCCGCCAAGTGACCCTTGAAAACATCATATACTAGTAGAGTTTTCTGTGCCTCCGGCAGACCAAGGAGAACCTTTCCTTGGTCTTTCCGGCACAATAAAGTTCTCATAGTTGTCATATTCTGGGTAAAAAGTTCGAAATGGAGAAATTTTTGAAAAAATTTCAACGGACTTTAACTTGGACGGACATTAATTGAACGGACGTTATTTGAACGGACATTAAGATGAACGCTAGGGCCTCCAGCGTTCAAGTAATGTCCGTCCAAATAAGGTCCGATAAGGTATCTCAGTTCGCGATATTTGCAAAACTGACTTCGCTCAAAACAATAAAACTCAATAGGGTTTCAATATTTTTTCATGAAATTTTCAGAATCAACGTAGAATTGTCTCATGACCTTAAGTTTTGGGACAGAATTTTGAGTTAGGCCTTTAAAAAAATTTGGCGGCCAAATTCTAAATTTAGCAGTGCAAATTTTGGAATTTGGCCGCCAAATTAAAAAAAAAGCCTAACTCAAAATTCTGTCCCAAAACTTAAGGTCATGAGACAATTCTACGTTGATTCTGAAAATTTCATGAAAAAATATTGAAACCCTATTGAGTTCTATTGTTTTGAGCGAAGTCAATTTTGCAAATATCGCGAAATGAGATATGGGCAATTTTGTTCATTTTTTGCGATTATTTGAACATAGAATCCACAATTAGGTAGATACTGAGCTGATAATCATAGATAATGTGTAGTATAGGCTTACCTTCCATATAAAGTTGGTTTCATTCAAAAATATTGATATTTGACTAATTTATGGGCCAAAATCGATCAAATTTGGTGCGTATGCCCAAATATGGTCATATGGTTTTTTGCTCATAACTCAGTCATTTTTTGTCCAATCTTGATGAAAATTCATATACGAGTTCAGGGAATCACTAGCTACAAGTAAAGCACCTGAAATCTGGATTTTGGGCATGTTCAGGGTATTTGGCTAAATTGGGCCTAATTTGGACCAAATATGGGCGTGGCTGCCTCGCGGGCACCGTTTGGCGGTCGGGGTCCGGGACCGCCTCAAAAGTTCGGTCACTGGTCTTAGTTTGTTGGTCAACTGCTATCTCGAAACCAAGTTTCACAAAAAAATGAGGGTGAACCCCCCCCCCCCCCGCCCCTTAATGCCTGGAAAACAATAAAGGGGATACCTTAATTCCCAAAAATTTGGGCGACCAAAAATTTGAGCGGGCCTCTCGCCCAAATTTTTTGCAGACCAAATTAATTGCATAAATCTTTTCCGCCTGCTAAATTTTTTGCTAACCAAACTTTTGGCATTTGGCCTGTGGCCCTGAAATCTATAGAAAGATGGCTTTTTCTTCATATCCAAGTGAAAAAATATTTGAAATTTTAGTTTTCTAATCTATCATTCATGGCTTGACCAAGTAGCAGGGGTCTGGGGGCGCAGCCCCCAGTGTGGTCAAGGGGTGGAGCCCACCGGAAAATTTTTAAGGAAATTAGACAATTTTGACGCATTTTCCAGTACTTGAGGGAAACGAATTTACGTTAGCAGCAACTAAAAGAAAAAGCAAATTAATGTAAGTAGTCCGAATTTAAGCTTGACAGTACATACACGGAATTCATCCATTGTTCGTGGTAACTGGCATGGTATTTAAAGATAACACAGTGTAGGGGGGGGGGGGGGGGGCTACAGTGCAACAAAACTGTATACCATAGCCGTCTGGTTTAATGTTATGTTGAAGAATACATAATTTTCATGTTTTTGTAAACTTGTCCCCCAAATCCCAGGGGGGGGGGGGCAGCTGCTGTAGCCTCCCCCCCCCCAGTGATGTAGCCCATGCGCAACACACAATTATGTACACCTTTGTTTCCCCAAAGCTAAGCGTATGTGCCGCTTAGTTTGATAGATCATGATGTAAACCTTCTAATTTTCTTCCAAACCTTTCGACCATCTGGTGAGGCGTCATAATGATAATTGTATGTGAAAGGGGTATGATAAGATATGCTGAGTGTAAGTAGACTAAACTATCTGATTGAGAGACTAAATATCACTATTGTATATATCTATCATTTTGTACTGTGCCATCGTCACTGTATTTTTTAGTAGTTACTGGGCAGATCGTAAATTTCATAATGTGAAACAACTCAGACTACCACCTTGACCTACATGCTTAAAATTGGCAAATATCTAACTGAAATTTTAGTGGAAAATCGTTCATTTTTCGAAGAATTTGTGCCCAAATTTTTGGTCGCCCAAATGAGTTCAAATTTTCTGCCCAAATTTTTCGGGCTCAAATAAATTGTGCTCAATATAATGGCACACAAATTTTTGGGAACTAAGGTATAATAGTAAAGGGGGTAAATAGTATTGTGAATATAAGGGCGACGGTAATGCTTGCCAGCATTGTGATAGACGCTTTGACAGTCAATTGGAGCCTACATTCAAGTATCTGTAGATTCAAAAGTATAAAAAATACAGTCATCTCGAACCATAGGTCTTGAAGATAATCGTTTACACGTTAGTTTACTTTATATCAAAAAATAATTTAACGTCATCATCACCACTTGATGACGTCATCAAATTAATCGTTTTTAAATCTTGATTTTTGATAAAATAACAACTTTTCAAATCAATTTAACACCATTAAGGATTAATTTTATTCAAAATCTGAGGAAATTTTCACCTTAGATAATTGTTCAAGCATTCTAAAAATCTACCGGAAAATTATCCTACCTTGCTCCTTCATAAAGATATTTACTATTGAAGTTAGTGCTTTTTTGAAGAATAATTTTATAAAAACTCAAAAGTTGTGAATTAGTATTCTCTGGTGTTGGGCCATCTCTTGGGTGGTGGAGCTCAATTTTGCTTCCTAAAGGTCTAAATTGTGTTATAGGCTAGTTTTAAAGTTGAAAATCGAAAAGTTTCACACGTGGGGACACGCCCAAATTGATAGAAAATTGCTAGAATCACTGAAAATTGTTATTTTCACGATTTTTATCAGCTTTGGAGTCCCGTTGTGATGCGAGTTCTTCCTGAAATATTTCTGAAACTTTGCACACTTATTAAACTACATGAAAAATACGAAAATTCAAAATTTTACGGTGATTTGATATTGGATGCGCACGCAACGTCCGCTCAAAGTTTGCAAAAAGTGAGAACTTCACTCTCTTTATTTCGATTACATTTAGTTCCTGCTTTAACAGTAACATGACAGTTAAATGATATTATATTTGAGTTTAATGCCAACTTGAATGATTATATAGTTGCATATTCGATCAGTGATCGACAGATATGCTTACCTAAACACAAGGAAATGTTTTTAAAGGAAAAATTTCGAAATTGTTGAAACTTCCTCCTTATTAATGCAGAAGATATCAGTTTATATTTCGACTTTATAAAAAACTCTGACATTACAATCAAAAAGAGATGATATTTGACCAAAACCCATAATCATGGGTAGAGTGGACCGCTGCCAGTGTCTCTCTTTCCAAACAAAAGGAAATGATATTAATTTTACTGACCGTTTTCAAATGCAAATTGATACCGAGAATGAAATCGGTCGCTCGCTTTTTCCATTCACTCACGGCTTACGAATTGTAATAAAGCTTATTGAATAGGAAAAGCGAGCGACCGATTTCATTCTCGGTATCAATTTGCATTTGAAAACGGTCAGTCAAATTAATATCATTTCCTTTTGTTTGGAAAGAGAGACACTGGCAGCGGTCCACTCTAGTAGAGTGGACCGCTGCCAGGGCCTGTCGTGATATCATGGATCGCTTAGGTTCCACCAGGATCTGGTAGTCCTCATAATTCTGCGGCCTCTATGTGTCGTCATCTCGCACAACTCCGAAAAACCGTTGTGAGTTTGGCATGTGAAAATTTGCAGCCTTCCAGACATCGATTGGGTTAACGAGTTGTCGTACGTCACCTCAAGATCGGGTAACAGGGGGCTGAACAGGCCAGAACCCAATTGGTTGGGTCTGAGGTCACGTGATTATGAGCCTGAGGTCACGTGACTATGACGTCACCAGAGCTCGTTCTCCGTTTCCCGCTCTTTGGACCAGGTGAGCTTGCATGCTTGTGAAAGTGGGTGTAAGTACAGCTGTACTGTAGTTACATCCAATTACCCCTAATAGAACGAAGATTTATTTTCTGACAGAAAGCTAGAAATTTACCAAAATATCGACTTCGTTCAAAATTTATTTTGATGACCACTCCTGACCTAAAATTGCACGAGAAATCGATTGAACTTGGTTTCAGAACTCAACAATGCTTCCTTATGCCTTAAAATTCATTTTTATCGATACAATAAACATTTTGATCCTGTGGATTAATTAGTAACAGGTAACAAATACACAGACAAAAACCATCGCACTTACATTGCATTCTTAACGGGTCGATTTCGAGTGACCAATAATCGTCGTGATGATATTTATACGTCATGCGTTCCTGATCATCATCAGCAATCAAGAGACAGGCGCGGCGATTGCTTTAAATCAACGGTTTACGTTATTTTTGTGAATTAGACCCCTGTTTTAACGGTTATCACAATTTGTGATTGAATGTATTGAGGATAGCTTTACAAATAAGAGGACCAGTAAATAAAATTGCCACAAGTGTTTCTCTCACTCACTTTCGATAAGACACAATGGAAATTCTTACTTAACCATAAGACTCGGAATTTTTCAACCGTTGAAGAATATCGGAATTTTATAAAATGTAAGTTCAATTTTTACAAAAAATCAACGAATCGTATGAAATTCCATCAGCAGTTAGTTCTTCTGCTTTTTCGTTTCCTGTCTGTGCTCTGCGACAGCAATTTGTTGCCCAGACTTCCTATCCTCCCCTACCACTTTCTTACCACAGGTTGACATAAGAGCCACTTGCTTCTCAACGTCTTGATTGTTGTTGACAAATGCCGTTTTGAGAGGCATTCTTATATAGGAGATGATAGCGGCTCTCGTCAGACCACGTAGCAAGGGGGGGTAGGGTTACCCGAGCATACTCCTTCTTTGTTGAGGATAATTTTGTTATTTTGTATTTAAATCATGTACTGAGACTGAAGCAACTATAACTTAACTCGAACACATTAGTACGAGTATAATATGTCGAATAAATGATTGATTAAGCTTGTTAACATATGATATAAATTATGCAAAAAAGGTATCTTTGAAAATAATTATTATTACCAACTCCCGTTTTAAACCACTATCCACAAGAATCCTCCTTATAGATGGGGAGCTCGGTGAACTTCCTTGCGGTCATGTTCAAATCTGGCTTGTAAAAAACCCTCACACGTCGGGAGGGTGGCACCTTCTCCTCCCAGTCAAGGATTTTCAGACAATCGGCCACACCCTCCCTCCGGAAATTACTTTATTATAGAAGGGAGTGAGTATTACAAACCTCGGGTTAGGTAACGAGTCAGAAAACTTTCCAAGGACCGTGAATCTTTTGTCTAATTCAGCCTGGAAGTTGGCGTACGGTGTGTTCGGTGTTGTCACGACTTTACAATCGTGGACCTTCCTCATGGTCACGTGAAGCTTCTTCAGTTTTCTAAAGGTAAAAGATAAATGAATAAAATCTGTTATAGTTTGAGGATCAGTCACGTGACTATGACGTCACCAGAGCTCGTTCTCCGTTTCCCGCTCTTTGGACCAGGTGAGCTTGCATGCTTGTGAAAGTGGGTGTAAGTACAGCTGAACTGTTGTTACATCCAATTACCCCTAATAGAACGAAGATTTATTTTCTGACAGAAAGCTAGAAATTTACCAAAATATCGACTTTGTTCAAAATTTATTTTGATGACCACTCCTGACCTAAAATTGCACGAGAAATCGATTGAACTTGGTTTCAGAACTCAACAATGCTTCCTTATGCCTTAAAATTCATTTTTATCGATACAATAAACATTTTGATCCTGTGGATTAATTAGTAACAGGTAACAAATGCACAGACAAAAACCATCGCACTTACATTGCATTCTTAACGGGTCGATTTCGAGTGACCAATAATCGTCGTGATGATATTTATACGTCATGCGTTCCTGATCATCATCAGCAATCAAGAGACAGGCGCGGCAATTGCTTTAAATCAACGGTTTACGTTATTTTTGTGAATTAGACCCCTTATAAGGGGAAAAGTGGCATTCCGTTGGATTCGAATGTTCACAAGGATTTTTCAAAGGAATATGGTAGTTAGGACCCCTACGAACATAATTAGACTTGTTGCCAATTTTGTATCTCAACGGAAACACCACTTTTACCACTTTTTACCACCTTTGTACCACCTTTCTGGTTTGCCAAATATCTTTAGTTGTGAACATCATAGAAGGCTGAAAATTAACCTAGAATGTTTATCTTATCAAGGAGTAAAACTTTTGTAACAAAAATTTTTACATTGGACAATCAGCTAATTGGATAATTACCAATTAGTTAATCACCAAAAAAAGTGAAAATTTTTTATTGGCTCAAAATGATTGAAATCGTTTGAAACACGGAGAAATGTAGTTTTTAGAAAAACTTCAAAAATTTTTCACTTAAAATTTTTTTTCGAGACTTCAAAAAAAAGTTTGAAAATTTGAAAATATTTTTTTCCGCCAAAAGTGATCGAATTGCATGAAACGTGGATAAAAATGCTTTGCAGAAAAAATTCGAAGATTTTTAGATTGAGGAATACTAAAATCATCAATATTTGAAGTTGGAGTTCAGTAAATCTCGACATATTTTAGTAATTAGGAATAGCTTAGCGGAAAGGGCTGGACCTGAAAAAGGTTAACCACACAATATTAGAGTTTCATAACTAATTACAATACAGCTTTATCAAATTCCACATAAAGAAACATCACAAAAGGACCATTTAAGATCGAACCGATTTTACCTGCTGTACTATCATTTTATTGATTTCAATGATCAAAACCTCTGTCAATCTTGCCAATCTATACCGGGTATCTGAATGTACCGGACCTCTTATTTACCTCTATAATTAGACCCAGTTGTGCAAGAAATGCGATTTCTCACAGGGGTTTCTTTAAACTGTGCACTTTTTGTCACTCTCGCAACTCGCAAGAGGCCTGGTATTATAAGGGGGGGGGGGGGGGGGGGGGGGGGGAATAACCCCATATGTCATTGCCAGGGTCGGGATAGAGCTGGAGATAGCATTGAAAAGTTGCTAGAAATAGCTAGATTTAGAGTAAACTGGTGGTAGCTGGGTGGTGCTAGCATGGATGTAGCAGAACGTAGCTACACGGGGTTTCATTGGAGTTGGTTATTTTAATGGCCAAAGAGTGCCGGAACTAAAGTTACTTAAGATTGCAGTTTAGGGGCAGTGTAAACCACGGTGTAGTCAGGGACACAGAGCTACAGTGCAGGAGTACTGTAAAATAACAGTGCAAGTGATACAGTCTGCAACAGTAAAACTCCGAAGAAGGAGATAAGATTGTGGCTGCAGAGGAGGAGAGTAGCTGGAACCTGATTGTGTTTGTGTTGAAAGAAGAGGAGGAAGAAGAGTTTCCTGCTCTGGTAACTGTATTTTTGGAAGAGGTGGGGTGAGAACTTATTTTCAAGCGACAAGGGTGGGCTGGAAGCAACCAGATACAGCTATCCGACCTATTAAGATCACCGTCCTGAGCTTAACAGCATTTCATCAGAATCTTATGAAAACAGAGAGACTGACCCACCCTTTTTAGATCCAACGAAACCCTTTATATAAATCGACTTTTCTGCATGAATTACTTCATGGTATCTTCTTATCAAGGCTATAGACCTTGCCGTACCGGATTTATTGATCAAAGTGAGTCTCTTTAGCCCTCTTCTTGTTTAGAGCTTTAGGTAAGTGATCAAACTCTTCGCTACTCGCTCTTCACTGGATCTATCAGGACAGATTCACATCTTTTTAGGTCTCAACCAGCCTTAGTTTTCCTGTTTTCATCATGTAGTACGTTCTGCTACCTCCATTTTAGCACCACCCAGCTTCCATCAGTTCACTCTAAGTCTAGCTTCGTCGGCGTTTTACTGTTGCAGACTGTATCACTTGCACTGTTCTATTGCAGTACTCCTGCACTGTAGCTCTGTGTCCCTGACTACACCGTGGTTTACACTGCCCCTAAACTGCAATCTTAAGTAACTTTAGTTCCGGCACTCTTTGGCCATTAAAATAACCAACTCCAATGAAACCCCGTGTAGCTACGTTCTGCTACATCCATGCTAGCACCACCCAGCTACCACCAGTTTACTCTAAATCTAGCTATTTCTAGCAACTTTTCAATGCTATCTCCAGCTCTATCCCGACCCTGGCAATGACATATGGGGGTTATTCGAGGTATATGGCATAGCAAACGAAGCGGCATGCGCATTCACAATACAAAAAAGCCACAATGGATGATGGAAGGTATATTTACACTCGCTTCCTATACCCCCCCCCCCCCCCCCCCCCCCCCCCCCCCCCCCCCCCCCCCCCCCCCCCCCCCCCCCCCCCCCCCCCCCCCCCCCCCCCCCCCCCCCCCCCCCCCCCCCCCCCCCCCCCCCCCCCCCCCCCCCCCTATAATACCAGGCCTCTTGCGAGTTGCGAGAGTGATAAAAAGTGCACAGTTTTAACTTTAAGAAACCCCCTGTGAGAAATCGCATTTCTTGCA
Organism: Bolinopsis microptera; assembly: GCF_026151205.1. Lineage (NCBI taxonomy): Eukaryota > Metazoa > Ctenophora > Tentaculata > Lobata > Bolinopsidae > Bolinopsis > Bolinopsis microptera. The sequence continues at coordinate 9,340,363 of NC_087074.1, forward strand.
CAACTGGGTCTAATTATAGAGGTAAATAAGAGGTCTGGTACATTCAGATACCCGGTATAGATTGGCAAGATTGACAGAGGTTTTGATCATTGAAATCAATAAAATGATAGTACAGCAGGTAAAATCGGTTCGATCTTAAATGGTCCTTTTGTGCTGTTTCTTTATGTGGAATTTGATAAAGCTGTATTGTAATTAGTTACGAAACTCTAATATTGTGTGGTTAACCTTTTTCAGGTCCAGCCCTTTCCGCTAAGCTATTCCTAATTACTAAAATATGTCGAGATTTACTGAACTCCAACTTCAAATATTGATGATTTTAGTATTCCTCAATCTAAAAATCTTCGAATTTTTTCTGCAAAGCATTTTTATCCACGTTTCATGCAATTCGATCACTTTTGGCGGAAAAAAATATTTTCAAATTTTCAAACTTTTTTTTGAAGTCTCGAAAAAAAATTTTAAGTGAAAATTTTTTGAAGTTTTTCTAAAAACTACATTTCTCCGTGTTTTTAAACGATTTCAATCATTTTGAGCCAATAAAAAATTTTCACTTTTTTTGGTGATTAACTAATTGGTAATTATCCAATTAACTGATTGTCCAATGTAAAAATTTTTGATACAAAAGTTTTACTCCTTGATAAGATAAACATTCTAGGTTAATTTTCAGCCTTCTACGACGTTCACAACTAAAGATATTTGGCAAACCAGAAAAGTGGTACAAAGGTGGTAAAAAGTGGTAAAAGTGGTGTTTCTGTTGAGATACAAAATTGGCAACAAGTCTAATTATGTTCGTAGGGGTCCTAACTACCATATTCCGTTGAGAAATCCTTGTGAACATTCAAATCCAACGGAACCCTTAAATCGACCACTTTTCCCCTTACTACCTGTTTTAACGGTTATCACAATTTGTGATTGAATGTATTGAGGATAGCTTTACAAATAAGAGGACCAGTAAATAAAATTGCCACAAGTGTTTCTCTCACTCACTTTCGATAAGACACAATGGAAATTCTTACTTAACCATAAGACTCGGAATTTTTCAACCGTTGAAGAATATCGGAATTTTATAAAATGTAAGTTCAATTTTTACAAAAAATCAACGAATCGTATGAAATTCCATCAGCAGTTAGTTCTTCTGCTTTTTCGTTTCCTGTCTGTGCTCTGCGACAGCAATTTGTTGCCCAGACTTCCTATCCTCCCCTACCACTTTCTTACCACAGGTTGACATAAGAGCCACTTGCTTCTCAACGTCTTGATTGTTGTTGACAAATGCCGTTTTGAGAGGCATTCTTATATAGGAGATGATAGCGGCTCTCGTCAGACCACGTAGCAAGGGGGGGTAGGGTTACCCGAGCATACTCCTTCTTTGTTGAGGATAATTGTGTTATTTTGTATTTAAATCATGTACTGAGACTGAAGCAACTATAACTTAACTCGAACACATTAGTACGAGTATAATATGTCGAATAAATGATTGATTAAGCTTGTTAACATATGATATAAATTATGCAAAAAAGGTATCTTTGAAAATAATTATTATTACCAACTCCCGTTTTAAACCACTATCCACAAGAATCCTCCTTATAGATGGGGAGCTCGGTGAACTTCCTTGCGGTCATGTTCAAATCTGGCTTGTAAAAAACCCTCACACGTCGGGAGGGTGGCACCTTCTCCTCCCAGTCAAGGATTTTCAGACAATCGGCCACACCCTCCCTCCGGAAATTACTTTATTATAGAAGGGAGTGAGTATTACAAACCTCGGGTTAGGTAACGAGTCAGAAAACTTTCCAAGGACCGTGAATCTTTTGTCTAATTCAGCCTGGAAGTTGGCGTACGGTGTGTTCGGTGTTGTCACGACTTTACAATCGTGGACCTTCCTCATGGTCACGTGAAGCTTCTTCAGTTTTCTAAAGGTAAAAGATAAATGAATAAAATCTGTTATAGTTTGAGGATCAGTTGACAAATTTTAATGTTACATAGGAAAAATGTTACAGCACAAACAAACAAAGTCCGTCCGTAATACGCTGATACGTGCTCTATGTTCAAACTTGCTCCCTTCTTAAACTTCTGACTTAGTCTACGGATATTGAATAAAAAATTCACGTGGATCATAAAATTTAGCCTCACCAGCGCAACGTGAATTTTATTAGAAATCGTTAACAACATATTTTACTAAAATAGATCTGCTGGATTTGCAAAGTGCTAGTAACAATCGGGGATCGGATGGCCGGATTTTAAAATTCAAAAAATTCCTAGGTAGTAGGTTTACGAAAATTGAAAAAACAGACACTTTAAAAAGCTGCCCAACTGAAATTGCACAAATTGCAATACAATACAAAGATATCATTGGAAATAACCGTCGCGTCATTCTAACAACTCATTCCTCATTTAACTGCCACCTAACGCAAGGTTTTTATACATATAAGTGATAAGACAATTGCAGCGGTATCATTCACAATTTTTCGATTTTATTTACCGTTCAAAGGTTGATAAGTGTGATTAGATTTTATAAAATTCCGATTTTCTTCAGCGTTTTAAAAAATTCCGAATCTTATGGAAGTAAGAATTTCCATTGTGTCTTATCGAAAGTGAGTGAGAAAAACACTTGTGGCAATTTTATTCAGTGGTCCTCTTATTTGTAAAGCTATCCTCAATACATTCAATTACAAAGTGTGATAACCGTTAAAACAGGGGTCTAATTCACAAAAATAACGTAAACCGTTGATTTAAAGCAATCACCGCTCCTGTCTCTTGATTGCTGATGATGATCAGGAACGCATGACGTATAAATATCATCACGACGATTATTGGTCACTCGAAATCGACCCGTTAAGAATGCAATGTAAGTGCGATGGTTTTTTGTGTGCATTTGTTACCTGTTACTAATTAATCCACAGGATCAAAATGTTTATTGTATCGATAAAAATGGATTTTAAGGCATAAGGAAGCATTGTTGAGTTCTGAAACCAAGTTTAATCGATTTCTCGTGCAATTTTAGGTCAGGAGTGGTCATCAAAATAAATTTTGAACAAAGTCGATATTTTGGTAAATTTCTAGCTTTCTGTCAGAAAATAAATCTTCGTTCTATTAGGGGTAATTGAATGTAACTACAGTACAGCTGTACTTACACCCACTTTCACAAGCATGCAAGCTCACCTGGTCCAAAGAGCGGGAAACGGAGAACGAGCTCTGGTGACGTCATAGTCACGTGACCTCAGGCTCATAATCACGTGACCTCAGACCCAATCAATTGGGTTCTGGCCTGTTCAGCCCCCTGTTACCCGATCTTGAGGTGACGTACGACAACTCGTTAACCCAATCGATGTCTGGAAGGCTGCAAATTTTCACATGCCAAACTCACAACGGTTTTTCGGAGTTGTGCGAGATGACGACACATAGAGGCCGCAGAATTATGAGGACTACCAGATCCTGGTGGAACCTAAGCGATCCATGATATCACGAGTGGCACTCTACCCATGATTATGGGTTTTGGTCAAATTTGATATAAGATATCAAAAGATTAAGAGTGATCATTAACCATCATTCTAAGACGAGCGTGCTAAATCATCATCCATCATATGATAAAACTACTATTAATCCTGCTCACCTGACATCTTTTTCCTGTGTTGTGTTGCTTTCGCTCCCATCTATGATTAATAATAATAAGTGGCACTGCAGTCAGCAGCTTATCTAATCTCCACAGAATCTACGATTGTGTGGCAGTTAGTAACAACTTTGCCTCAGATAACAGAATGATGATTTATTACTCACGAACACTGTCGCATCGTTATATGACTAACTTTATTTGATTGACGATGTCAACCCTTCCAGATCGTTGCTCTGCGAAGCAGAGCAACGATCTTGTCAGCAAGCAAGAATGTTAGTTTGCGCGGCGCGTTGAAGCGGCGAAGTCCTCCAAAACTTTAAGTTTATGTATTGTATGTAGCTCGAATAACCAACAACATCGAAATTATTTTATGCAGGACCCACTTACTAAAATGTGACAATATAAAATGTGTCTATTATAAGTGTCCAGTGACTTAATCACATTTTAGGTTTTCGCCGCGACGGTCCTTGACACACGCTGTATACCTCTTAATCTTTTCTAAGAAAAGATAAAAGGTATACAACGTGTAGCAAGACGGTCCCACAAATCCCAATACTATTACTGTCCGCGTCGAAATGCAAATAAACAGGAGGCTGAAAGAGTACGCTGTGACTAGCGGGTAAATCAAAGTTCCACTGGGAGAGTTTGGGTAAGGAAAGTAACTGATCCGGCCCCCAAGAGGGGTCAGATCACGTCACCAATTAGTGGTTTATATTTATAATGAATATGATTGATGTGAATATAATTCAAGCTTGCATGTTAATTACTTGATGACGTATATGGTGGTCATATCACTCCTTACCCAAAGTCTGGCAGTCCAAAGTTCATATAATTCTGTTCAAGCATCCTCTTTCTTAACAACACCTGGCAGACAATCATATTCATATCATCCTCTTTTTTGCACCTGGTCAAGTAGCACCAATAATTATATCGCCGTTGTTTTGATAGTGTGGTCTTGATAGTGAGCAGGTTCTAATCCGACGTATCAGAGCTACTTTAGCTAGTGAGTTATGTCCAATTTAAGGTTAAGACTGGATCTGCAAGAGTCATTTTAGGGCCTACGAAATAATCTCCACCGGTATTTTGTCGAGCTGAACATCCTACACCCTTTGAACATCCTCGATTTGTTTGAATCTCAAAAATGGCGACCTGGACTCTGGAGGCCAGTCTTACAGTTACAGGTTCTAATCAGACGTATCAGAGCTAATTTAGCTAGTGAGTTATACTTATGTCCAACTTAGTCTTAAGGTTATAGGGCATACGAAATAATTTTCACCGGCAATTTAAGATGAAGATGAATATTTTGTTGAATACCCTCCTCATTCGCTAGTGCAGGGCTAACATCGTCTCAGTCACACTGATCTAATTTTTGTACACTAAACATATTGCATATGTAACTGGTGACTTTTGCGTCCCTATGTTAACCTGATTAGCTTTGAATTCTTAAGGTAATCTAATAAGCATGATTTTGCAAAATATGCATCCTTGCAGAATGCTGTGATCCTATAGGCTAATAAAAGGTTCACACTCCCATCACATTCAATAACAAAGTTATTGTCCTCACATTCCCACTGATAATGATTGTTTATTAATTGTTGCTGCAGTAGTTTAAAAAATGCACCCTGTTGTTAATATTGTTATGCTACGTGTCCATCATCCTGTAGGCTGGTTCTAGTATTGAGATTTTCGTTATGGTTCCCAGGGTACCATTTAAACTTAATACATATAATAGCACTACAAGTACAACTAACAACAATAGGTATTTTTCGGCTTTGGTTTTATTTTTTCTATCTACCCTAACAATAAAGATTCGCTTTAAATAAGGTTATTCGTTTGTTTTTGATAACTTTAGGCTTGTCTCTCTAAAGTCAAAGTCGATGCGAACTGAGATTGGCATGGTGATCCGGTTGGAATGTTATAATTCAAACGTGCTTGCTTTCTACTTCTAGCGACTACCACTGTAAGTTAAATTGTAAATATTTGCGATGCGTACATTTACAATTATTTTGTGGATAAGGTCATTGTCAAATATCAATTGTCAGCTATAAATATCAATTGTCAACTATAATGTACTCAAAATCTGATAGTATAAGGTATTTTCTAATTTCTCTCCTTTATCTAGATCTATATTGTCACAAGAAATGCAGCCGCTTTTCTTTTGTGGATGTTTATTGTTTATCTTCTGATCTACATTTCCACTTTATCTTCTGACCTACATTTCCACTTGTTTCTCAGTATTCTGCCATATCTTGAATCGGTGTTTATGAACACAAAAGCCTGAGGTCCTCAGTTACTGGTGAAGTTACTAACTGGTCACTGACCTAAAATTACGTAAAAATGGTGAAGTTCTGGTTCAAAGAACGTTTCTAGCTTTTAATTTTCAGCTTTGATAAAAATACGTTTGCGATAAAAACTACGCCGGTCTGAAGCCCTCGCAGTCGCAAGTGATCTTGTAAGCTTTTTGAATAAATGAACGAAGAAAAATAGAAATTTGGGCGTGAGATAAAATAAATGCGTTACAATACAAATAATACGGGCCAGATACCCTCAAATATGTATACTTAAATAATAACTTATAAATAAATCAAATTAAACAATTATTTAGCTTGTATTTTTACATAATTTACTACATAGTAGCACGTCATTGAGGAAATAAACTGCAAGATTTTGCCTAACTCAAATCTGAATATCGACATATGTGTTACAAGAAGCATAAATTAACAAATAAGAACAATTATCTTTAAATTTAAAACAGTATGGGACTCGGAGGTGTCCACTCATTGGCACCATCGAGTGTTTTATTGTCTTGTTCAATATCGATATCTGTAGTTTTGACTTGAGAATGTATTGTGCTTAGTTTCTTCTTGATTAAGGTCATCCCTCGCGTAGACTTCTTCTCTGATTCAGGAATCTAAGAGAAATATAATTTAGAATGGAATATTTGGGGCTAAAGTTCTCCTTCAAATAACGATAGGATTCCACGGGTCTATTAATAATGTTACCATTCACATGGGGCAGGTTCTGGAATATGAAATTCAAGAAATCTTGCAAACTTTTACCTCCAACATTTCCAGTCCCTTAGTTTCTGAAACAAGAGGTACTAGGGACACGCTGATAACGATGAATATTATCGTCAATATTACGCTCGTAAACCCATACCTGTGATAACTTCAGTTGATATTCATTTAGGGACTAGGGATCTAGTTTATCTTGTTAATAATTGAGTTTGCCAGCAACTGCTGTCCGACCTACAACTTAATTCAATACTGCACAAAAAGAGAATCAGATTTTCCAGAATAACCGAGAAAAGTTCACAGTTGGTTACCTGCTGTCAATGAGTGGGAGAAGGACGGCAGTGAGAGTTGTTAGCCCACATTTAACAGCTAACAACAGACTAACAACACAGATCCTATGGCAGGTAGGTACCAGCTCCACTATCCACAGGGACAGCACGGAGATAACCGCCGGGAAGATACCGTAAGTAGCTACTATCGGCATTACGGACGAGAATGGAATGTTGGGTTTTACTTGTACTGGTATTATGGTCAGTATACCTGGGAGAGAACGGGTAAACTTTCAGTGGAGGAGTTATTTATAGCATGGGTATTAAAGGTCATCACTTAAAGAAAAAAGTTGATAAACTTAGAGGTTAGTGGTTAAAAAAGGTTACTTAATCAGAGTTAATCGTATCAAGATTGGCCCGTAAAAAGATTGGTACAAGAAACAGTCATATCAGCTTTTATAGTGCATGTTGATTGTTGCTACAAGCTTACAATAAGCTTATCCGTTATTATAATGTATGTTCTACAATAAAACTCACTGAAGAATAGAGCTAGACATATCAAGACAAGGAAAGTACATCTTCTTCCAAGTTTATTACACATGTACAGCCCAGCTAGCAGAATCAGGGGCAACCCAGATACGGAGTAAACTGCCTCGCTAAAAACATAAGGTTAATTAATAAGGTTAATTAATAAGGTTAATTAATAAGGTTAATTAATAAGGTTAATTAATAAGATTAATTAATAAGGTTAATTAATAAGGTTAATCAATAAGGTTAATTCACAGTGGTGCTTAATTAATGGTGCACCTTTTTTCAACGTTCTTTGCAATTTCTGAGTATTGGGAATTTAGCAATTAATAACTATACATTAGCATTTTTAGTTCATCCAATCTAAAAGTAACGTTCTAGAAATTCAAAGAACTTTTATTTTACACCTCATAGCACAAGTGATGCGTTTATTTTGATATAAAGCATCAGGTTGTACTAGCAGGCTTCCCAGCTCAAAATCCCGGCTTCATTTGCGGAGTGAAGCCCCAAGAGCTTGAGCGACCGGAAAATTTAGAGTATTGCGATATTTCCTGGTTATCATAATTCATTTAAAAAATAAAATATGTCATTGGCCTGGCCCCCGAACATTTTCCTGGTTTTCTGAAAATTTCCAAGTTTCTGGTTTCCTGGCCCAATCTTAAGTCGGCAAGTTTCCATAAACGATATTTTATGATCGGCGCCGATAATCGCTTATTGAGCGCTTTTTCGGCGCTTTTTAAAAAAAAAACCGTTTACAATCGCTTTTTTTACGATTATAAACGGTTCAAAAAAAATCGCTTATAATCGACTATAATTGGTGTCATAATTCAAAAAAGCGCTTTTTTTAATTTAAAAGCGCTTATAAGCGCTTATAAGCGCTTACTAGCGTCGCTGAGCGATTTGAAAGCGGTTTTCCAGTAGGATTGGCGCCAAAAACGGGTGGATAAGCGGTTGGCCGGATAAGCGATTCGTAGGCGCTTTTTTGAACCATTTATAAGCGATTATAAGCGCTTATAATCGGGGTGCAATTTAGCTGTTTGTAAAGCGCAAATTAAGCGCTTATAAGCGCTTTTAATATTGAGTCAGGAAAACGCTATATTACATCTTATAACCGCTTATAATCGATTATAAGCGTTTTTTTAGAAATCGCTTATAACGGCTAATTCATCGCTATTTCACCACTTTTACCGCTTTTCCTATCATCCATGGCCAGGTGAGCAGGAATTAAAAAGCGCTTATAAGCGCTTTTTCGATGCTACCCCTAGCCTGGTCGGAACGGGGTAGTGCCCGGAATTTAAAAGCGCTTATAAGCGATTTCTCAATTCCCCTCAACCTGGTTGGAACTTTCATGTGCTTTTCTGAGCAACCTGGGGTGCACCGGCAGAGTCAGGATTTAAAAGCACTTATAGGCGCTTATGATCGCTTTTCTACCACTTTTCCTATCACCCATGGCATGGGTTGGCAAGAATTATAAAGCGCTTATAAGCGTTTTTCAATGCTGCCCCTTACCTGGTCGGAACGGGGGAGTGCCCGGAATAAAAAAGCGCTCATAAGCGCTTTTTAAATGCTGCCCCTAACCTGGTCGGAACTGGAAATCAGAGTGCCCGCTTATAAGTGCTTTTCTGAGCAACCTGGGGTGCACCGGCAGAGTCAGGATTAAAAAGCGCTTATGATCGCTTTTCTACCGCTTTTCCTATCACCCATGGCCTGGTTGGCAAGAATTATAAAGCGCTTATAAGCGTTTTTTCAATGCTGCCCCTAACCTGTTCGGAACGGGGGTGTGCCCGGAATTAAAAAGCGCTTATTAACGATTTCTCAATTCTCTTCAACCTGGTCGGAACTGGAGAGTGCCCACTTGCATGTGCTTTTCTGAGCAACCTGGGGTGCACCGGCAGAGTCAGGATTTAAAAGCGCTTATAGGCGCTTATGATTGCTTTTCTACCGCTTTTCCCATCACCCATGGCCTGGTTGGCAAGAATTATAAAGCGCTTATAAGCGTTTTTTCAATGCTGCCCCTAACCTGGTCGGAACGGGGGAGTGCCTGGAATTAATAAGCGCTTATAAGCGATTTCTCAATTCCCCTTAACCTGGTCGGAACTAGAAATCAGAGTGCCCGCTTATAAGTGCTTTTCTGTGCAACCTGGGGTGCACCGGCAGAGTCAGGATTTAAAAGCGCTTATAGGCGCTTATGATCGCTTTTCTACCGCTTTTCCCATTACCCATGGCCTGGTTGGCAAAAATTTTAAGCGCTTTTTCAATGCTACCCCTAACCTGGTCGGAACGGGGGAGTGCCTGGAATTAATATGCGCTTATAAGCGATTTCTGAATTCCCCTTAACCTGGTCGGAACTGGAAATCAGAGTGCCCGCTTATAATTCTTTTCTGTGCAACCTGGGGTGCACCGGCAGAGTCAGGATTTAAAAACGCTTATAGGCGCTTATGATCGCTTTTCTACCGCTTTTCCTATCGCCCATGGCCTGGTTGGCAGGAATTAGAAAGCTTTTATAAGCGCTTTTTCAATGCTGCCACTAACCTGGTCGCAACGGGGGAGTGCCCGGAATTAAAAGGCGCTTATAAGCACTTTTTCAATGCTGCCCCTAACCTGGTCGGAACGGGGGAGTGCCCGATATTTAAAAGCGCTTATAGTTATAAGCGATTTCTCAATTCCCTTCAACCTGGTCGGAACTGGAGAGTGCCCACTCGTATGTGCTTTTCTGAGCAAACTGGGGTGCACCGGCAGAGTCAGGATTTAAAAGCGCTTATAGGCGCTTATGATCGCTTATTTACCGCTTTTCCCATCACCCATGGGCACCTAAGGATTTGAAAAGCGGTTATAAGTTATAAGCGATTACAATCACTTTTTATTGCTGGTTTTTATTTACCGATTTATCTATCATTTATCAACATGGATTTAAACATAGTTGTTTGACTGGCGATCTAGAAGCCAAGCAAGAAGGCTAAGTGCACGGCGCGGCAAAGTTCTCCGACAATAATTGTCAGAAATTGTAAAGCGCTTGCAAGCGTTTATTTATATGTTGTTAATGGTGGTGGTTGTCCTGGTGGCGGTCGATGCGCGTTGCGTCACACAGTGGGCTGTGAGTGGGGGTCATTCTAGCATAGGGTATTTTAGACCATCACACATGCCCCTAACTTTGTTTCTAAGGTAATTTGGGTACAAAAATACGATTCCAATCATTTACAGGGCCGAAAATGTCTCAGAAAAAAAATTTTGGGCCGATTTTGAGCAATCTTGTAGTACAAAAATAGGAGGCTGATCCCAGGAAAAGTTGTTTTTTTAGAGGTTTAATCAATTTTAAAGCTCTTTTATGAACTGTAAACGAAGGACAGCTATCTTAGGAACTCAAATCTTTTTGAATTATGAAAAAATATTGATCAGAACAAAAGTTGTGCCTATTTATATGACCAAAATTTTCTGAAACACCAAAATTGTTCCTGTTATTTTCAAAAATTTCGTTTAAAATCACGATTTTTTGGATTTTTATCAATTTTAACCATAATAATTGTGATATTTTGATTTTTCATCCATATGCATCTGGTCTAGGGTGCAAAAAATGCCACAAACATGGAGAATAACTAAAATATGTCAATTTAATAGCAAAATTGAGCTCATAAATTATCTAAAAATGCAGCAAATTTTACCCAATTTTTGAGTTTCTTAATTTTGTAAACAGAGTTGCCCAAAACTGCCCAAAGTGATTCTTATTGCATCTGATAGGGAATTGTCTAAGCTTTCTGATGATACCATGCATTATACCGAACTATTGCAAACCAACAACGATTTCTGTCGTTAAATACCCCAAAAATTGCCTAAAATACACGCCATAAAAAAGGCGCGGTCAAAAATCAGGTGAAAATGTTAAAGTCACACAGTTTTTTTAGATGGCTGAGTATTCTTAAGTACTATACTGTATTTCAATTATTAAAAACTGCCTTGATCAAGCATTTTAGCCCAAAATAATAAATATTAGGCAATTTTTGGCTAAAAAAGGCAAAATTTCTTGACAGTGAAAAATGCTATTTTTTCACGCGACGCCATTTTGGCATCTTGCAAAGTTTTTAATTACGGTTTTTTGCATGAAATCGGGCTAGCGTTTTACAATAAGGAAAGCTTATTTTCAAAGAAATTTAAGAAAGTCGATTTTAGGCCTATGCTAGCATGGTAGCCCACTGTGCGTCATCAGTCATACACACTTCACATTCAGAACTTGCAAAAGAAAAATATAGTATATGAAATTAAATTATTGCGCTGGGCCACGCTCAGTCTGTCAACGAGTATGACAGGCCTGTTTATGTCATTCCAAGGAATCTCTTGTCGGGCTGAGCGAATCACGACGTCTGAAAAAGTGCAATGCTCATTGAAAGTTAGTGTGTGCGTGACCAGCATTCACGTACTTGTTCATAATCAATCGTGGACATAAAAACAAGTGCACGCTGAGTACCAATAGGAAAAAAGTAATGTATATATACGCTAGTACAGTAAAGCCGTGCGCGTGCAGGCGTGCTGAGATAGCTTGTAAAATTTGGTTATTAGATAGTAAAACTGCAACAAATAAACCGCGCCAGATTGCGCGTTTGAATCGCTCCTACGAAATCGCTCGCCCAAATTTTAAGAAAATTCTTGTGAAAAGGCCTTTGGGTATGACATTGATCTAAATCGGTGTATTTTTTGGACGCTGATCCCGAATCACCCGCCATGACGTAGGGTAAAAATATTTCCCTGGAGAGTTACATGGGCAAAAACCGTTTTAGTCACGTGACAGGCTAGTAAAACATGATTTCGATTGTTTAGGGCTCATGTTAGGGTTTGGGTTAAGGTACGCGGGTTATGGATAGCTTCGGGGTTATGCCTATGGTTGGGATTAGGGTTTATGTAAAATTGTTTTGTACGCAGTACGGCTGCAAAACCATAAAAACCAAGGTCACGTGAAATTTTTGGGCGAGCGAATTAGCAAGAGCCGGTCGCGGTTTTTATACAAAAATAAGCGTACACATGATATACAATGCAATAAAGCTAAGAGTTTCTGCATGTTCGATTATTTTGCACCTAACTTAACCATGTGCCTTCGTGCTGCCGTTGCTCTATCCAGATAGGTAGACAGGTAGTGCGCCATCAACAGTGAGCCGCGCGTGCCGACTGTATAGTAGGATAGTTTTTTAGCGCTAATTTTGGCCAGCACAATTTTCTTCAAACAAATAGATATTGAGTATCCTTCCCGACCTCCGATTGCAACAAAAATTGGTGAGCTCATTCTGTACTCATAAACTTACGAGGAAAGTGTCCGAAATAATACGACAAAAATCAACGAATTTGGTCAAATTACGCGACTTTTACATCTACTTTTGCTCCAAAAGCCGCGCACCATCAAATATGGCGCGGCACCCTTCACCTAACCATGTGCTTTCGCGCCACTTCGGGCGCGCTTGTTTCACAAGTACGTCAAGAAGTGGGTGGGCGCGCGCTACTGCAAGCGCAAGGGCTTTGGATAGAGCAAATGGCACCCAGCTAGTGAGGCGAAACTCACTGATCTTTCCAAAAAGGTATGACAAATTTGGTATTGTGAAAATTCTCACAGTCTCTAGAAAACAGTGTTACAAAAAAATTTTAAAATCTGAGCAAGTTTATTTTATCGTCCACCCCTAATCCAGAGCCGTTGAGCTTTGATCTAGCCGCCAACCCTCCATCGATTTTGGCAACCATATAATATAATGACGAGCAATAAGCAAGTTACTTGGAGGACCCTATCGGGCTTAACCAGATAGTTAAAACTTTCTACAACAATCGCTATATTTTTGGACGCCGATTCCGTACTACCCTCTTGCACTGAACATGACTGATAACGTAATGACCACAAAGCCGATCAAATCAAAATGTCGCCCGCAAATCTGTGATCACTGTTCTTAGTAACAACCCTCAACCCTCGTTGCCATGGTTACTGGTTACTTTGACGGAGTCTAGTTACTCGTCTAAATTTCTTCGAAGTAGCGTGCGCCGCTTTCTGCTCGATGGCAAGTGCTATATACGACGTAGCGCTCCGGGCCAGACCATTACCTAACAATGGTCAACTGGTTACTTTACTGGGCGGCGCTCAAGCTCAGCCTGTCATTCCGCCAAATCTTTATTCGTTTATTATGTTTATGAACATAATAGTCTGGGGTCCCCAGGTAACTGGTTACTATGTGCTATGGATGACAACCTTTTGCTTTTTACCTAATTTGCACGTAGGCAGTCGTGCATACATACTAAATACAGAGTAATAATAATACAATAATAATTAAAAATGCTTTAAATTATGATAAAATTAGTATAGATTTTGGACGCTTTTAACGGGTGATACTCGTAATATATTTGTTTCAAATATTAGGACCGTCGTCTAAATTTCTTCGAAGTAGCACGCGCCGCTTTCTTCTCGAAGTCGATGGCAAGTGCTACGAAGTAGCGCGCGCCGGGCCAGATCATTAACAATGGTCAACGTCGACGAGTCCAACTCGGCGCGCGCCCTGGTAGGTTATTAACCTACAAGGACGCTTCAATTCCGAATCACCCCTCATGGCTGTATTATATATAGTTATAACCATAAGTTTGTGTGTTTATAACCATACAAGACGTATTTATACCATGCAAAACGTATTACTATTTATAAGCATGCAAGACACTTAATTGTCGCCGGTCTAATTTCTTATATTTGTGATAAATATTTTAAGAGTATCACTTGACCATTGCATGTTACATGTTACTGGTCTGGCCCGACATAGCACGTGCCATCGTGGCATTTCGAGAAGAAAGCGGCGCGCGCTACTTTAGACGAGTAACATCCGTCAATTAAGAGTATCACCTGTTAACCATGGGTATTGGGTCTATTTGTATCATTCAGGTCGCGTCGTGACATAGTCATAAGTAAATTAAACAATTGCGCGGTAATCGTGAATCGGTATTGATTCACGATGTCAATCCTTCGCATCTCGCCGATCTGCATTATTGGATGCGCGCGCGCGACCCAGTAGTGCATCGCGCTACAAGAATCGGTAAACAAGCTGATATGCCCATTTTACAGCATGAACTAACGTGAGACAAAATAAAATATTGACTCACAATGCGATGTCAATCTTTCAATTCACAGCTTGGCGAGGCCTAGTCTAGTGGTGAATTTTTACCAAACTAGCGAAGCGCAATGTTGAATGTGATTGCGAGAATTGACGGGTGACACTCGTAAAATATTTGTTCCATATATTGGAGTCCAACTCGGCTTTTACTAATTCGCTCGCCCAAAAATTTCACGTGACTTTGGTTTTTATGGTTTTGCAGCCGTACAAAACGGTTTTACATAAATCCTAATCCCAACCCTAACCCTAACCATAACCCCGAAGTTAACCATAACCCTTTCCACAAGCCTAACCCTAACCCGGGCCCTAAACAATCGAATTCGTATTTTACTAGCCTGTCACGTGACCAAAACGGTTTTTTGCCCATAACTCTCCAGGGAAGCATTTTAACCCTACGTCATGGGGGGTGATTCGGAATCAGCGTCCAAAAATACACCAATAGCGATCACTTTCATGCCCCAATGCAAAGGGCCTTTTCACAAGAATTTCCTTAAAATTTGGGCGAGCGATTTAGTAGAAGCGGTAGAAAAGCGATCATAAGCGCCTATAAGCGCTTTTAAATCCTGATTCTGCCGGTGACCCCAGGTTGCACAGAAAAGCACTTATAACTATAAGCGGGCACACTGATTTCCAGTTCTGACCAGGTTAAGGGGAATTGAGAAATCGCTTATAAGCGCAGCATTAAAAAAGCGCTAATGAGCGCTTTTTAATTCCGGGCACTCCCCCGTTCCGACCAGGTTACGTTAATGGCAGCATTGAAAAAGCGCTTATAAGCGCTTTCTAATTCTTGCCAACCAGGCCATGGGTGATAGGAAAAGCGGTAGAAAAGCGATCATAAGCGCTTTTAAATCCTGACTCTGCCAGTGCACCCCAGGTTGCTCAGAAAAGCACTTATAAGCGGGCACTCTGATTTCCAGTTCCGACCAGGTTAGGGGCAGCATTTAAAAAGCGCTTATGAGCGCTTTTTAATTCCAGGCACTCCCCCGTTCCGACCAGGTTAGTGGCAGCATTGAAAAAGCGCTTATAAGCGCTTTCTAATTCTTGCCAACCAGGCCATGGGTGATAGGAAAAGCGGTAGAAAAGCGATCATAAGCGCTTTTAAATCCTGACTCTGCCAGTGCACCCCAGGTTGCTCAGAAAAGCACTTATAACTATAAGTGGGCACACTGATTTCCAGTTCTGACCAGGTTAAGGGGAATTGAGAAATCGCTTATAAGCGCAGCATTAAAAAAGCGCTGATGAGAGCTTTTTAATTCCGGGCACTCCCCCGTTCCGACCAGGTTAGTGGCAGCATTGAAAAAGCGCTTATAAGCGCTTTTTAATTCCGGGCACACCCCTGTTCCGAACAGGTTAGGGGCAGCATTGAAAAAACGCTTATAAGCGCTTTATAATTCTTGCCAACCAGGCCATGGGTGATAGAAAAGGCGGTAGAAAAGCGATCATAAGCGCCTATAAGCGCTTTTAAATCCTGACTCTGCCGGTGCACCCCAGGTTGCTCAGAAAAGCACATGCAAGTTCCGACCAGGTTAAGGGGAATTGAGAAATCGCTTAGAAGCGCTTTTTAATTCCGGGCACTCCCCCGTTCCGACCAGGTTAGTGGCAGCATTTAAAAAGCGCTTATAAGCGCTTTTTAATTCCGGGCACACCCCTGTTCCGAACAGGTTAGGGGCAGCATTGAAAACACGCTTATAAGCGCTTTATAATTCTTGCCAACTAGGCCATGGGTGATAGAAAAAGCGGTAGAAAAGCGATCATAAGCGCCTATAAGCGCTTTTAAATCCTGACTCTGCCGGTGCACCCCAGGTTGCTCAGAAAAGCACATGAAAGTTCCAACCAGGTTAAGGGGAATTGAGAAATCGCTTATAAGCGCTTTTAAATTCCGGGCACTACCCCGTTCCGACCAGGCTAGGGGCAGCATCGAAAAAGCGCTTATAAGCGCTTTTTAATTCCTGCTCACCTGGCCATGGATGATAGGAAAAGCGGTAAAAGCGGTGAAATAGCGATGAATTAGCCGTAATAAGCGATTTCTAAAAAAACGCTTATAATCGATTATAAGCGGTTATAAGATGTAATATAGCGTTTTCCTGACTCAATATTAAAAGCGCTTATAAGCGCTTTATTTGCGCTTTACAAACAGCTAAATTGCACCCCGATTATAAGCGCTAATAATCGCTTATAAATGGTTCAAAAAAGCGCCTACGAATCGCTTATCCGGCCAACCGCTTATCCACCCGTTTTTGGCGCCAATCCTACTGGAAAACCGCTTTCAAATCGCTCAGCGACGCTAGTAAGCGCTTATAAGCGCTTATAAGCGCTTTTAAATTCAAAAAAGCGCTTTTTTGAATTATGACACCAATTATAGTCGATTATAAGCGATTTTTTTTGAACCGTTTATAATCGTAAAAAAAGCGATTGTAAACGGTTTTTAAAAAAAAAAGCGCCGAAAAAGCGCTTAATAAGCGATTATCGGCGCCGATCATAAAATATCGTTTATGGAAACTTGCCCTTAAGTCTTCTAGTTCTACCAACACTACATTTCATTAAAACATCTACCTGTGTTTAACTTACCAGATATTTATATCATCGCTAAAGTGAATGACGTTGTGTTTGATGCACATGTAAGCGAGATGTACAGCGGACCATAACACTACTAGTACTGCGTATGTGAGACTCTGACACTTAGCGTTCTTCCGCAAATTAGTCTGAAATTATTAGTCTGTAAATAGTCTGGAATTATATTATCTGTTTAGGGACGTGATTTCCAATCTTCTGCATAATCAGAATAAATTCGACGCCATTTTTAATATGACTAATCAATAAACATGAATAGTTATATCCTTTCCAAATGTGGAATATAATACGGAATATCGGTAGAACACAACTTTAGAATAAAATAAACTTTGAAAGCTCAGGCTGGGTTTCCTCAGCTAACTGCAAGCTTTAGTGGCAGCTGTAGTGGTAACTTGGTGGTAACTTGGTGGTAACTTAGTGGTAACTTGGTGGTAACTTGGTGATAACTTAGTGGTAACTTAGTGGTAACTTGGTGGTAACTAGGTGGTAACTTGATGTAATTTAGTGGCAACTGAATACGAACCTTATCAGTAGGATGGTATTTGAGAACCACTCTCAGAGGATACTGTTCATCATTCCTTCTTGCTATCGCTTTTAACACATTCTCAGCTCCCTCCACATTACCCTTGGATAACAGCCTGCAATTCAAAGATGTCAGATAAGGAATTACTGGTGACCAAATTGATATTTATGAAATATTGAGGCTAGAGAGTCATTGGTGCAATTATAATCAAAGAACTATAATGTAGCTTAAAATGAGCTGAGCATTCCTCTTACCATCTAGGAGATTCAGGGATAGCGAAGAAGACGAGTATACCACTAAGTAGGGTTATAACAGAGGCTAGATGAAGGTAGTTCCAGGATCTCACGTAACTGTTGAGCAGCGCTAACAGCGGCACTAGACTCAGCCTGTAGGTTATCCCAGTTACAAGTCAGCTGACAGCTGTTGTTAATTTTATAATTTTAAGTGTTAATTATTAAATATTTAATTTGAGTGGATGTACACGAATCAACTCACCTTGTTTGATTACTTGTAGCTTTTAAATTAGCGGTTTAGGGATAACCTAATTTTGTACGTCGAATTTAAAAGATGTAAACATGGCTGCGCATTATTGAAAGATTTTCTCGGCATTTTCGTACCTGGCGAAATCGTAAGCGGCGTTAGCAAAGGGTCTGCTGAAATTGCTGAAAAGCTCCAAAGTCCAGATATAGTTGATCAGGTGAATACAGACAAGCGAGGTTCCCAGAATCAGACGAAATGTCACATACGCCTCGAAAAACTGGGCTGAAATGAGGAACGTGGTCAATTGATTATAATTGGAGGGGGGGGGGGGGGGGGGTTTGAATTGATGCTATAAATTTTTGGGCTGAGTCATGAGGATCGGGCATTTGGATTAAAATTACTGTTTTATTAGGCTTCTCTGACTCGAGGCCCTAAATCGTATTATTTTCCGGTAATTTTAAGAGGGTTACATATTATCGTTTCCTGTGAAAATTTAAAATGCTAATGTCGTCTGAGCTTTATTTTCCGGGTTAGTTTTAATTTGTAAGTAATTGGGGCAGCATGAATGACGAAACCTCCAAGTTTCCCTTCATAACATTGTGATGAGATTTACAATATATGAGATTACAATATAATGTTTGCAGAAAGATCTGCAGGAATGTTTGCGGAGTACGGTCATTAGTGAACGGGTCCCGAGGAGTAAATCTTAGTAAATTTATTTATAGCATTATTTCTGCAAAACACAACGGAGTTACAGTACAAACATTAGACGGATCATGGAACTAGTGTCGTGTAATTTCCGAATAAATATAATGTTTGAGTCGCCTTTACAACTTTCGGCACTAACATTATACAAAATTCTCGTAACAATAATATGTTTAAATCATAATATATATTAATAATATATATATATATATATATATCAATGCAACTTACAGGACGAAATCATGGTTCCCACAGTGAGACAACTGATTAGCGACACGAGGAATGATAATCTCCGCCCCATCCTATCAGCTATCCTAGATACTATCAGAGCTCCCAGTATGCCTCCAGGAACGTGGAACACCGTCTCCAGTATTAGTTTGCCCTGTAGGAGAGTAATCAGGTTAACAGTTACCCTAAATGTTTTGTTAAGGGACGAGGCCTAACCGGGAACTCGATTATTGCATTTTAGTCTGGAGAGTTGTGCAAGTTAACCTGCACGTAATCAGATCTTGCAACTGCACCTTTGGCATCGTGCCAAAGTGGGCACGTATACACATTTCAGTTTTGGGTAAAACTGTCCCTCAACCTCTATAGGTCGTAGAGACTTTGGAATGGGCTTAAACGAAGCCAAATAAGCACATCACTTATTAAAGAAGTAACATAAAAATAAAAATTCATAAATATGTAAGCCATAATAATATGTTTCTTTATGACACATAAAAATGTGTTTGTTGTACTTATCCAGAGTTTAGCATTATAATACTGCCAACAAAAGAAGCTAACTCGGGTGTAGCACCACTGACCAGGCCAAAAATAGTTTTAAGTAAAATTTGGGCTTGGCCAATTTGGCTAGATGCCAAAGTTGGGATGTCTAGCTACCGGGCCAATTCCAATCTAGCGCTTATTGTTGGGTCCAAGAAGAGTCTCCAGGGACTTGGGCCTAGGCTGAATGCAAAATGTCTCTTTCTTCGCTGGTAATGTGCATTTACTATGCAGAACTGACTGTAGAAGAAGTAACTGTCCCTGCACTATTCGTTCTCAACAATAATAGGTAGAATATATAACCCGGTTTGAATTGACAACTAGCTGATTCGAATAAATGGCGCCCAGGTTATCCATAAAAACCACAAATTAAGCAATCACAAGGCCAGCCCACCAAGTTTCACACCAGCATCTCTTACTAACATCCCTCTCTAGACTAAAACTGTGTCTAATCGATGTATTTTTAGTAAGTAACTCATTCGTCTGCCTGGTCGATAATAACAAATCAATCCTTTCCCACTCTGTCACAAACACCGCCTCTAAGTCGCAGCGCTGCAACAAAGGAAAGGTCGAACTAACTCGATTACCTTTGTGAATAATGGGACCGTTGGGAGAGGGTTGAGTAGTAGACACATTTCCTAACGTGATAATTACAGGACACCAATGATTTAATGATTAAGATGGCTACTGTGATTGCAACACAATTTGGGTTATAGGTTTAATACTTTGACTCTATGGCAAGGTGGAATAATCTGAAAATATAGCGTTCATGTGTTCTTCAAAAGATTAATAAGGCCAAATAACACGTACACAGATGAATGGTATAAACAAGGCCACTAACACTAGAACAGGCGATATCCCACTGAGACACAGCGTTGTAGAGGATACTATCCCACTCCCACTCGCTCCTCCCCAGACTGCACAGTATCTGACTAGTGTCCGGGTTGTAGTGGGTGTAGGTGTAGGATCTTGTTAGGTTAAAGCAGGCAGGGGAGATACAGGACCATTGGGGGATGATGGACTGGGCTTCTAGCACGAAGTTCTGAGAGGAGAGGGATGGTTTTTATTAAACTAGTACTTCCACTTACTAAATTACTAAATTGTTTCAGTTCAATCTCATAGGTACTTACTGCTGTAATTAATATTGGTATTACTGACTGGCAAAACTGGAATTACGTTTGACTTTTCGACAGAAATCCACGTTCATCAAGAAGTTGCTTGGGTGGATAGATATGTGTACCTGGAAGCCAACAATTGGTGCCGCCCCACAGAAGAGAAGGAGAAGGACGATCTTATGGAACCTTCCGAAGGGGTTGAGGTCTGTCAGGAGACTATCAACACTCTTCTCAGAGGAGGGGATCTCTAGGATAGTTCCTGAAACAGTTCTATATTTAGTTACAGGAGATATACAAATTACAGGTTAGTCGCCTGAGACTAACACCATCAACTTACCGGTATAATATAATATCTCCTGTTTATTTTAACTTAATTCCTACGTTTCTGAACAAGCGCGTTATACTTGAGTAACTATAACCAGGAGGGATTTGACGGAACAGCAGGATTTCCCAAGGAGTTTAATAGCTGTTGAGAGTCGGATAAGCTTTAAAACAGCCACCCTAAACTTCAACACACACTCAACAGGTATTCGTTGACCTGAGCCTGGCAGTGGGAAAGAGGTCCAAGTTCGTCCGATCAAATTGTAAACTACCTGCCGTTTACTACTTTTCCTTCTAATGTTCTCCTTGGACCGATCAGTGAACGAGATGGATTTAAAGGGAGGAGCAGCTCGAGATGGAGCCATCAGGCAGTATTATCTTACGAGTTTTGAGCAAAAAAAAACAATTACAGGCGAAAGAATCTACAGACTAACATATGAGTCCTATTATTAGAAGCTTCCGGAATTCATTATTAGAAAACGCTTGGCTATCATCTCATTACTGATGTTAATATATATTTTGCTATTCTAATTGGAATTTTTGCTCTACACTCTTAAGGAAGGCATTATATGTAATATGTATGAAAAGTGCTCGATCTAAGCCATTGATCCAGGTTATATTTCTTTGATAAGCACTCTTGATGTTGAACAAAGTAAAATTTCTTATTTCATCTAAAGATACTATTGACCAGGCGGTCAACATAGCTGACCGCTCATTACCTTTGATAACTCTACCTTCAGATGTCGTGGAAATAGCGCAATTTATTAATTTCAAGATGCCACATACACAACACATATCCTAAAACCATGATTGTAATCTAATTAATATAACAACTTGATGCACGCTGACTCTCTCTCTCTCTCTCTCTCTCTCTCTCTCTCTCTGGTTAGGGTTATTCTTTCGTAAGATTCAGATTTGCGGAAACAATTAGATTCTGTGCTACCCACGCAGCCATGCATCAAATTATCCTCTATTGAGTTTGTTATGCGAATTATATCATGTCTGTAAATGAATTCGGAGGAAGAGCATGCAGGGCATTGAAGCAGCTCGGTAATCTAATTTCACAGAATTATAAGCGGTGTAAGAAAGTAATAACTTTATGAAGGAGTATCCTGCAGAGAAAGTTACCGGTCCCAGATCGGCAGATCTTTACTCTGAGTATTATAATCTTTAAGATTTATATTCTTAAATTTCGTCCAAAAACTGGCAACAAGCCAGAGACCTGTAATTGAGTAGGACACAGAGAAATATAACCAAGAATAGAATGAAATATTCACCCAATATCCGGACGAACACCTCAGAGAAAATAGATTTAGGGTTCTCGGGAAACTCCCCATCAGTCTCAAAACAAGCTCGCAAGCACATCAATTATAAGTGGACTTCTATACGGAGGCTCAAGATAGAACTGATAGCAAGTCTTATAAAGCGGTGCTTATAGAGCTGTTTATAAAGCTGTTTCTGGCCAGTACTAAGCGGCTCTGAAACAGCTATCTGGTGCTCAATGCCAGCTGAATTACTTTAGCCCATGACTGGACACGTAGAAATTCTAGGAACACGAGTGACAAATAGCAAATAGCAAACAGTAAATTGCACTATAATGGCAGTTAATTGAAGTACAACGGCACTATCATCCGTTCTAAGAATTTGACTGAGTCTCAAATCTCAAGTAGAATTTGACATCGCTCGGCTGATTGAGGATAATAACTTAAACACTGATTCGTGCGTCACTCCCGTCAAGCGAAGGCAATAAAAATTAATAAAATCTCAATTAATATTAGAGTTTTACTGAACTGATACCGTGCCAAATTTAATTGAATGAACCAAGGTTAGGGAAAACAGTACAGCATTGGCTCAGAGCAGCACTATTAGAGCAGTATACAGGTGGCATACAGGGTGGTATAGCCCTCATACCACCCGTCACACTCGCGTAATCTGCTGTTTTATTGTGTACTGACTACCTGGACTGTTTTAACCACAATTCAACCAGAATTGGGGGAGTGCAGTTGTCTTTTCAGGACTGAAACCCCTGCCTTTCTGTGCTGATCACACTTCAAGATGGACTCTTAACCATATTTTGTAGTTCCTTGTAGCTGGCTGCCAAATTTCATCTATTGTCACACCCGTTTTTAGCAAATAGATATATTTTATACTACATCACAAATACTCAAGTTAGGGTGAACTTAATATTTGCCTACCCAAGGTAAGTTGAAGAGAGACAAATTGAAATGGATTATGGATCGATTTCCTTCTTGGACTTTTCTCAAAACTCTCCATGTGCCCAAAAACCGCTATTTGTCAACGCAGTGTTTACGATAAAACACAACTATCGGTAAAATGAAACAACTTAACAATATTATAATTAAATAAATTAACTCAGCAAGAAAAGAAATGATGTTATGCTGGAACTGGAAGGTTTGCTGCACCCCACCCCGAAAAAAAATTTTAATTTTCTATTATGTTTTAAATGTCATATCGGAAATTAGTACCTGATTTGTGTAGACATATTGGGTCAAAAGACATAGTGCCGATGTTTTGGGTTTACAAAGGAAACAAAACTTGGAGAGATCTATACTATAGTCTTCTCATCTTGGATTCTGACCCCCAAAGTTGTAAAAGTTTTCATTCCAGACCTAAACCTGGCCCCTACTACAGATCTTGTAATTTCATCATAGCCAGTTTTATTCGGAAATCTTTGAGTTTGTATACAGAGTCAGTGAGCGCCAGCGCAAACTCGGTTATTATCAAGTACCGGCCGCCAATTATAAAGGGAAGTAATGCGTGTATTTGAACACGTAAGCAGCAGGAGTTACTTTCTTGCAAAAAGAAGGAGACTCTATAGGCCGGACACCCTAAAGGAGCAGATCGCAAGTCTAGATTTCTAACATTAACCGACCTATAACATGCTATCTAGTATCTAAGATTGGTAAGATTGATAAGATTGATAAGTTCCCTAATGTTCACCTATAATTCGGACAAACACTTCGTTCACAGTTTTGGGAAGTTCTGTGCTCTCCTCCGCCTCGTAGCAGGCTAGAAGACACATGGTGATGAGAGGAGTAGAGCAAGTACAGAGGATCCTAGATAATCAGATCTCAGTACGTCGCTGGAAGGAAACTAGAAGTTTCTCACAGTTCTCCGTCAGCTAATTCGCTAAGTCTACCAAAGGAAACGTATGCGTGGTGACGGGTGTAAGTTGCGAGTGTTACTGTGTTGTCATTCTCAAAGTTTACAGGGAAAAAGTTTAGCTTTAAACGAAAAGTAGCAGGAAAGCTACATTTTGTAATAAGGCACAAGTTTGTAATAAGGCTGCGGGTTTCGTTCCAGTAAAGGTACTCTAAGATATGCGGGCAACAAATCAAAGAAGTCACAATGAAAAAAGGGTGTTGTCACAGATGAAAACTAAATGAACAAGAAATAATTCTTTATTAGGCATATGATACACTATAATTAAGCATATGATACACTATAATATTAATTAAGTGATTCGGGGTTAATTATATCGCAGTATTACCATGCTCTTCCAAATTTATTTTTCACAGATGATAGAATTTATTTGTTTTTATCACATAACGTATCATAATTATATCAAATTTTGTAATTCATTTACACAATTAGGTTGCCAAATTGGAATAATTACGGCCATGTTCGGGAAAATTTGGTAAGTATAAAGTGAGATAATTCCAATTGTTGCAACAATTATCTTATTGATGGTCATCTTCCTTATCGAACATATTTCCAAGTTAGAGCGTCAATAAACTTTCTTTTGAAAGCGTAGCACATGCAGTGTACTTTGCACACAGTTCGATGTTAATTTTAGCTAACAACTTCATATTTTAGCTAGCGTTATGGTATTCAAAGATCATAATGTATTGTACTAGTAGCCGGTCAACACGCCATCAATGATTGTTTTCATTACTGATTACAACAACCCACTGCCTACTAAGTAGGTGTCAATCACGTGAAGATTACCACGTGATCACAGAATGATCAGCTCGATGACAGCTTTTGTTCACAATTTTAGTCAGTACGTCAGTGTTAGTGGCTAAACCTCGTCTGAGATCCGTGTTGGTTACAACAACAGTGTAGTTAACACTCAACTATCTGAGTAGCAAGCCAGACACTGTCTACTTCTAGCCAGGTGGCAACTTGGTAATCTAGTGAATGACAGTTGACGCACATTGACGCACTGTTGGCACACATCCAAAGGTATCTATTGATTACTAGCATCATTAAAGGCACGATTGACGCACGGTTAAGGTACAAAGTCCACTTAAGACAAAGTTAATAAGCAAACCTAAACGCTCGGGTGACGTAGAGTTAGCACGAGGTTTTGACATGAACTTCAGCAATCTCTCACTCCCTCAAGTACAGACCGATACAAAATGCCACGATACAACTCATTAGAACACAAAAATTAATTTATAAAAGTCAGGCCGTCAGATACGCTGATCTCAGACATACCAATCAGACGTTAAGTACAACAGACATTAACTCACTTCCAAAAGAGAGCTTGGTGCTCCCAAAAGATGACCTAGAAGCCTGCTTCAGCTCTGCCCGTCTACTGGAGTGATCCACCCTGTTACCAGCAGTTGAGATATCACTCCGCCTCCTGGGAAGTGGAACTACCAGTTCCATGTTACACTCCCTCTTTAAAATCTCCACACTCCAGATGTTGATGGGCATGTTGGGGTTCACGGAGATACTCCCCGTGGAGGAGCGTCTCCTGATCTTCCTCGTTTTACTCTGTAGTGTTTGAGGAGGGCCTCTTCGTCTTTCTGGAGGTCCCATGGGACCTAATTTTCCACTGTAGTAAAGTTCTCTGGCTAAGGCAATGTTCCGAGCCATCTCATCTTCGTTTGCTCCCATGACAGATCTCTACTATTACGGAGAAGCTAGAGATATTATGTCATATCGTGATGAAGTTTAGTGGTTTACCCAAGATCAAACCAAGAGTGAAAATATAATAGATTCTTTGTAAGACTGTAAGAAGCACAAAAATAAAACCAAAATAATTTTTTTCGAAACATATTAAGGTATAGACACTTTAAAAGTTGCATCTCTGTTACGGTTATAATTCAGATAACGTGCGAGCAGTGATCACAGGTAAGTTATGACGGCTTCATGATGATAAAATTGACAACCGCCAAAGTCCAAACATTAAGCAAATTTGATGTCTGAAATTACTGTCGGGCCTATGCAAATTACTGTCAGTTCAGCTAATTCAACTAAGGACGATATTGGCAAAGCTAGGGCTACCAAAATGAGGGGCTATTAGGTAGCTTCCTGCCTTTAGTACATAGTATAGCACGTTGTCTGAATTGTAGGGTTATAATTACCAGGGATAAAAAATATCAAGTTGAAAAATAAGCATAGTTTATAGTATATAGTATAGTTTATTGACTACGTTTAAGAGATCACAGCGAAACGTACAAAATATATTGCAGCCTAAATGGGACAGGCTAAGGTGGTTATTTTTAGCATTCAGTTTCTTATTTTTAACTGTACAACACTAACCACTGTTTTTTTGATCAGCTTGACAAATTCCATGAAATTAATTAAATCTATACGAAGAAAATTTTCGCCTAGGAGTTCTCTGGAACAGTCCATGTCATATCATGGCGATCAGAAAATTAGCGCCATTAAAATCAAATTATCTCCACAGAGGATAATAGTCAAAAAATTCGATAAAAATAAGAAGTAATATGGATAGAAAAAAGGCACACCGATTCCATCTAATTTGTTGATAGCAGGCACTAAAAGCTGGATAGGACGGAACGACACTCTTAAAAATAGACAGCTATAAAAGGCTAACTGGCCTCATTTTCGTTCGTATCAGACCCGTTCAAGCTAGCCCACCTTGTCAACAGCTAGATATCACCTCATGGCTTTGGTTGTTGTCGGCCGGAATATGACAGCATTTCAAAAAATTTCCTGTTCGGTCTCAAAGTGTTTTTCAGTGCGTAAGTGTCAAGAGAAATGAAGCCGATGTGATATGTACGTTACACGAAATATACTGGCGGAAAAGGTGGCAAACGGAGGAGAAAATCTAGATGAGACCAATTCATTAAATATCCTGTCAACTGGACTTTATGAACATTAGAAAGAAGAACTACAAATTGCCCACAACAATGTGTGAAATAAGGAACCCCTTGAAGATACCAGACACTAAAATTGGAACGAATACTTTATGTAAAGGGCAATTTGTTGCTAACATACTGATACTATCCTGTTTACATTTAACCAGTGAGAGGTGGAGAAGAACGAAGGAAGATGAGGAAGAAACTTGAAGAAAAGGTTATCCACAGTCAGGATCAGGTGGCAGGTATGCAATGACTTGAAAACTTATGGAATCCGTAAAATTTTACTAAAGTTGTGGGGTTGGAATGCGACTTTTAATGAATGCGACTACTAGATACTACGAAGTACGGAAGTTTATTAAAATGCCTTCGGCAGGTCATCGGCTAACGAATTACGGAGACAGTAAACAATGAGCAATTAATAGATGATACTTGATGTCATTGTTCATATGTAAATGTAATTATTTGGCACAATACGTACACCTGTACCCGTCTAATACTCATAACTTTATAAACTATAATATTCATAATATTTTTCTATAAATAGTAACCGGCGAGCACATAACTTAGGTTATAATTATATATAAGTTTAACAAATGCAATGGGATTGTTTTTAATAATATAATGCTTCCATAACGATAGAGCAGACTAAGTTTATCTTTATATTATACAGGGGGGGGGGGGGGGGGGGTGGGGGGCAAAAGTCAGCGTGCAAACGTTGGGTCTTATACCTCCGCCGTGTTTTATATTTGAGAGTTGTTGCTTTGCAGATGGCATACTGTACCTACTTGTTCGAGAATTCCGTCGCCAAAATTTGAAAATTCGAATATTTTAGACCACGACCATTCAATATTAAAACACCTATATTGTTCTCTCTGAACATGCTGGACGCTTAATCAGAGACGGTAGATTATTAAATGCTGCATCTGATATGTATTTATTATTTTCATTTTACTGGTTATTAATAAACTCACCGATAAGGGATCCGGTCCGTGAACCTAGCGACTTCTTGCGGTGTATGGAAGAGCGTGAGGGCTGCTGAGCGGATACAAGGGACTGTCGCCTGATCCCTTGAGACAGCCTCCTCGCATGCCTGATGGGGTGAGTGTAGTTTTAGTGACTTTCTGTTAAAAATCATAATTATAGATTGAGAATTGAGGCTAATTCTTATGGCGATCGCCGGATTCATTAAGTAAAAGTCTAGATAAGATCTAGATAAGTCTAGATAAGATCATCATCAAACACACCTGCACATCTAGAGATAAATGAGTAAGTAAAATAAAGAGTTCCACAAAAATCTACAAGTAGGAGATAATCTAAGCTAAAGGTACAAGGAGGTTGACAGCCAAATTATTGAGATATACTGCGAATAAATTCTTAAATACCGTTGAAATTTTAAGGCTTAAATAGGATGCATTGACAGACAGAACCGACTTTACACACATTCAACTACTTCCTTAAACCATGGAAATCTATCAACACACATTACAATATTTTAACACATTTTCACTTATGAAATTTAAGTTCATACCCCGAGTCAACTACAATGGTGATATAGTGCCTATTCTAAGGAACTTACCGAGATCCAATCACCTCCAAGCTAGAGAGGAGTTTCAGAGTACTGTTTTCTTTGAAGTCCTCGTAATCTCCACTGGAAAAGGTCACGTGTTAGTTCTAACTGATACTAGCAATGAGATTACTTCAAACTGTGATAAACATAAAATGATCTTGTTCGCCGGATATTACGGAAAAGACATTTTCATCTATTTTAAGTATTTTCCGCTCTTCTCAGTGCTGAGATTTTCAAAAACAGTGATTCATAATTGCCTAATTAGAATTGGCTATTAAATGACTGATCGATTGGGCACGGTATCTAATCATCAATCATCTTCAATGCAAACCTCTGTTATTATGAGACAAGTTTAATCAAGCAAAACGGACAAGCCTAGCTCTAATAATTATAAATAAAATATTGGCATAACCGTCTGTAAATGCCTAATGATGCTGACGTTTTCATGGTCACACCAACATGCTTATATCGCACTCACTTATGACGTTTGTAACTCACTTCGGTGATAAACAAGACATGAAGACAGCGCAAGAAAAAAAGTCAGCTCTTACTGTTTCCAATGTGCTCCTCTTACTTTCAAATGTTAGCGCAAGATGTGGTTAATTTTGTGGCCAATGCGACCATCTTGTGATGTCAGCGCAATTTAAGCACAAATTAAGAGGAATCTGTACTCGAAATGATTAGCTTATGTATGAGACTTACTTTAGGAGAGAGTTAAGATTATTAGCTAGTACATAATTGATTCGAAACAGTCACATAGCAATTACATAGGATTGATATGTTCATTTCCGCTTTTAAATTCGGTATGCTATCTATCACTGTAGTATTCGAACAATGATCAAACTATGATATCTAACAGAGACTTGATAGTTGATCAGGGAAATTAACTCGGATTAACAGATGGCTAAGCACTAGGTAATCAGAAGTAATCACTAGGTAATCAGAGGTAATCACTAGGTAATCAGAGGTAATCACTAGGTAATCAGAGGTTATCACTAGGTAATCACCTTCTGACTCTGTTTTTAGAAAGCCTACTCCTCTTCTCTATCAGATCCAGAGCCCTCTTATCAGCATCATCGAACAAGATCCTAGTCAGAGTTTTCTGCGTGTCCACCATCTTGTTATTCTTCAGCTCACTATTATTTTTGCCCTCACTGGAGGTGTTGCTCAGCTGACGTATAGGCACGCTCCTCACCTTCCGGATTGGTCGCTTCTTGTTCAGGCGATTACTGGACATGTTGTTGCCTGCTGGCGGCTCTCAGTGAGTTGTGATGTGTTGATATTATCAAGGAGCAGTATATTATGTGAGATCGTGTGTGTCTGTGTGTGTGGTTGAAAGATGACCTATAAAATCGAATTATCGGAGGAAGATGTGTGTATGAGCGATGAGCTAAATATAACTCTACAGACTGCAGTACACACGAAGATAAACTGTATATTAGTAGCAAAGATGTCAAAAAAATGGGAATTTATATTTAATACTACCAGTTATCATGGTAATTGGGAAAATTAGTCGGAATTCGTTATTGTAATATGAAAAAATTTACTGTCATGTAAATCATGTGGAACTAAGTGTGAAGGAAACCTTATAAATTGAGAAAATCTCTGTAGCTTCCGTTGGTTTCGCCTGTAATAATTAAAACTCAGACATTTCATTGGCTGTGTTAAGTGTCCATGAAAATACAAGGCAAGATGAACAATAATTCATCGCTGCAATTGCGACAACAAATCTATGAATCAAGTTATGAGCATTAAAAATAAAACTCGTACAAAACTGCAAGGAGTCCATCAAGATTCAAGTGCCTGCATTTCCTGCTTCAAAAACTAAAATTCACGTAAAAAAACATGATAGCAGCCGTAAAAACTTCAACAGTTTTTCAAATCTCTATAAGTCTATAGGTACCATGTAGTACCACGGTCATGACTACCAAATACCAATCAGAGTTGAACAATTCAAATATGTTGATTTGTTTAGTACAATGAGGATTTAGGAGAAACCTGGTATCCTATCTTTCCATCTTTCCATATAACGAACAAAATATGCGTGTAATTCCTGACTAAAGAATAAATCGTTTTTGTAAATTAAGATTCTTGGAGAACCGAGAAGCCGCCATTTTGTTTTATTTGACCACACCAATTGTTCAACTGTTCATTGTCTTTGCATATGTGACTTATGGTCATATCATATTATTAATTAGAATGATATGATGGTCATGTGGCTAACAAACATACTTAACATGTGACTAACAAAGACACTTAATTTACTATACTACTTTAATGGAGTTATTAGTGCACATTTTTATGAAAAGTGAGTCTGAAAGGTTTGAATCGAAAGGATTGTAAATCAGCATATTTTTGAGACACGTGACTTTGGAATTTTATTGTTCAAAAGTAAAAGCCGATTAGTTAATACTATAAAAAGTGGTTAACCCCCAGTATCCAGATTTAAAGTATTTACCAGTATGATTATCATTAATTCTCTACCACAGATCCACAAAACCATGGAGCGTGTCCAATAAAGACAACAAATATTAACTGCAAACTGTCGTCTCAGATCGTTGACAATACGAAGTAGACTTTTGTAAGTTAGCAGTATAAATAAGGCTAACTGGGAGATTATCTCGGGTAATTATGATAAAAATGGTAACACTCAGTACCAACTTACTTTGGCATGATTGAGCAAATTCTTAACTCTAACGAGGGACAAATATGTCAAACTGTCATTCAATGAGCCAAGTTGTAAGTTAAGCACTGTAATAAAAACGTGCAATCGCTACAGATACTTGTAATGAAAACGTGCAATCGCTATAGATACTTGAATAAACGTCATCAACTTTCGCTGAATGTTTACAGTAATAACTGTTGAGTATCTATTGAAGAAGGTGATAAACAACGAAGAATGCTTTGACTATGATTATAAATTCCAACTTTATACACATCAACTCTGTAGCACGATTATCGGCTTTATAGCAAGAATATATTAGATTTATAGCAAGATTATCGGCTTTATAGCAAGGATATATTAGACTTATAGCAAGATTATCGGCTTTATAGTAACCGATATATTAGATTTATAGCAAGAATATCAGCCTTAGAGCAAGAATATCAACTACAGGAGGTTTCAAAAGTTCGCCAAACCTTAGAACTGATATAACTTTTTATAGAATCAAGTTTAGACAAATGGATAAAAAGTCATTAAAAAAATTAAATTTTCTTGCAAGATAGAAATATAGAAAGATCTGGAGTTACTATACAGTATGCAGATGCTATATGACAAGAAATGGGACTACGGTTAAGTTCATGATATGGAAAACAATCGATACTTGAATTCCAACAGGGAGCAACAACAACTGTTAATACTTATTCAAATTTCCATCACATATTCACGAATAAAGCATACAAACTTCACAATTCACAAAGTGCCAGGTAAAATTAGCTTAATATGTTCAGTCAGGCATGCCGGAACGGACACAGTTCCCACAATACCACAACATATCCAGTACAGCACGTGCACAATGCACACAAAGTGCACCTCCAGGCTCCAGTGCACGTGCACAATGCACACACAGTGCACCTCCAGGCTCCAGTGCACGTGCACAATGCACACAAAGTGCACCTCCAGGCTCGCGTGCACGTGCACAATGCACACACAGTGCACCTCCAGGCTCCAGTGCACGTGCACAATGCACACACAGTGCACCTCCAGGCTCCAGTGCACTTACACGTAACACGATGATTAACATAACAGTAGTAATCATGCGAGAGAGTGGTGATGGGGTAGCGCCCTGTTATAGTGGTATCTGTATGTCACTGGAATCTGTCAAGTTCCACGATTAAGTTACACCTCGTACATATACTCAGGGAGATATAATTGATATGTTTCCACTGGACGGATGCTGTGTTAGATGGATGCGGTGTTCATGTCGTGCTTCGCGCTGCGGTACTGAAGGGTACTTGGCACAGGGCCAAGCGATAACTTTCCTTATCTGTTCATTTATTAAACGGCCAACTATTGTAGACTTGTGGTATTATAATGCTATAATTCGTGAGGCTTTTGGATGTTTTATCATGCACAAAAATTGCTGATACTCAATTCGCAAAAAGTACAAACAAATTTGGAGTAGCACAAATTTTGCTATATATTAGCTATATAATTGCTATATATTAGAGTCTCGCATGATTTAACCTCTGGGTGTCAACTCCCAGTTGTAGTGACAACATCTGTTTCACTAGTTCAACAAATATTAGAGTCTCAGTGTCGTGCATATTTTTGGGTGTGATGATGTTTATGTTACGAAGTAAATCACAGGGATATTCATTGGTCTAGGCTTTTTTAAATTATCAAAACACTTGTCAGTTGTCCGTAAATGTGTTCGTGATTTTGGCTCAAAGCTGGTGTTAGTCATTGAGATAACGTATAGTGCAGATCTAATTGTGATTTAGAATGTACAGGGTTTTGAAAAATCAAAAAGCTGCTAGAAAAACTAGTAATTAATGAAAAATTGCGCTTTTACAAGTTAACAGAGTGGAGGACGTGGACAGATATTTTTAACAACATACGTTAGTTTAAAATCCTTTTTGTTTAATAAACGTCTCACCTCATGATTTGATTTGAATTGTCGTTAACATTAGAGACCTTGGTATCCATCTGGAACGAAAATCTTAGCAAGATACTAAGACTTGAGAGTTGTGAATTTATAATACTACTGGAAAATTACTCTAAACAAGGAGTCAACGGTCATTGCAAAAATTATCATCTAGTTTTAAATACTGAGCTGACGGCGGGAACAAGCCTTCAAAACTGAAACAAAAGTCATGTCAAGCACACACAGGATAGAAACAGTGGATACCATCGAACAAATAGTAAATAGATAACCACAACCACTAATAAGATTCAACCATTAGCATGTTCATTCTTCATTCTTCAAGCTTAACATAAAATGTGAACAACATTGTTGAATACCTGTCAGAAAATATCGGACACTTTGCTTTCCTAATCGGTGCTTGGCAATGAAATAAACATTCCTAGTACCGACCGCCAGAAATAATAATGATGGGGCTGAAAGTGTTGAGGGACTGGATATAAAACGTGATGGCAATTTCACGGAAAGTCAGAGGTGTCGAAGTGCAAATAATAAGTAGACTTTTTGACCGGTTATACTTATAATCATGGAACATGGCTTGAAGTTCAAGATAAATGTAAAATGTTTGCAGTTACAATTCCAACGTGGTCAGTAGTGCAGATTTTCAGAAACGTTTTGATAAGCATTTAGTTACTGATTTTATAGCTGTTCTCGGCTGGCGCCTGCCTTTTCGTAAGCATGATTTTCACAGTTATTGATATGAATATAAACAGATTACTTATCCAACTCTGGCGTCGGCGGGTGGAGAGAAAACTGTTCCGGGTCGTTGCTTTTAAATTTAATAATCATAGATGCTCCCATTCAATTAACAACTTATACCGCTGTCAGACCCACACAGCAGTCCGTGAGTAGTTTCGTCATCCACTTCAAGGTCATAGTTTTAAGTCTCAACTGTTAAAACCCAATAATTTTAACTTGAAGGTGATCATCGTATCAAAATAACGATATGACCATTTTCAGGCGTAGCCCTGTATTACGGTGTTCCAAATTTAGTAAGGGCGATGTTCAAATATTCATAATTCAACAGTCAGCACAGTACTTGTAATGAGGATCCTCAGTTCACAGAAGTTAACCTGTCACATTTTAGGACTAAGAACCTGATACTGCTGAAATAAGCTTTTGCCTTGAACTCATTGCACTACTTTTAAGCATGATATCTTGAGTTCTTTAGAGCACAATAACGCGAGTCACTGAGTGTGACCGGTAATCGCACTATATAGTGCGGGAATCGTGTGACCAACACAGTCTATCTCCAAGGCTCTTAAACAAGTCTATTATATTTACCTAACCGGTTCTCTCGCAGGTTGAAATAACATGACCATATTTGGTAAATAGAGCATTGAGCTGGGCTCGCCCACATCCGTTTGGCAAAAAGCAAGATTATTATATGAGGTTCTGTACTGAGGACAATAATATCGCCGATCCAGGACAATTCTATCATATTTATGACGATGGTAAATATTTTAAATAAGTATCTTACAATTCGTAGATAATATGTGAGCAATTTTTGAGTGTTTTATGATATCTTTCTTTGGAGTAAATGTGTCTGTCAACAGCTTTCTTCTTACGCCATCTCCCAGTGTAAATAGTTTCTACAGAGGAGGCTCGGGATCGATCAACAAGTGTAAAATTCCATCTAGAAATATAAACATTCATTTGTAAACAATGGTGTTTTGAACTATTTCGGGAGTTCAAATTAAAAGATACAGCATAGCCGACATACTTGCAGCTGGTTGGTGATGATCTTAAATCCAATACTTTCACATTGATTTGAGAATCTTAAGATTGCACAGTTCGATATCGAGGCATAATCTCAAATCTTATCAACAAAATGCAAAAATATTAGTAGTGCTACTTCATATCAGCAAACATAACTTTCAAATTGATTCAACTTAAGTTTGGAATGGAATCGTGGATCAAGTTTCAACGAAATGCCGATATACAACAGAGTGCTGGTCGTAGAACTTTGATCAAGGTTCCTCGACAGGACTCATAAGAATTTAGTCTATAAACTGCTAGTCTCCTCCAGCAGAATTGACAGGGTCATATCTTAAAACAAATAGTTAAGTCATGAGTCGAGAAGTGCTCACTTGGTGATTATTGACCTCGACAAAATAACGCAACAATCTGTCAAGGCGTTATTTTTAAATAATGTTATTTATAAACGAACAGCTGGGTAAAAAATCTGGCAGTAATATGTTTTTAAATAATGTTATTTATAAACA
The DNA here is from genome assembly GCF_026151205.1 of Bolinopsis microptera. Lineage (NCBI taxonomy): Eukaryota > Metazoa > Ctenophora > Tentaculata > Lobata > Bolinopsidae > Bolinopsis > Bolinopsis microptera. The sequence goes on from NC_087074.1 coordinate 9,375,891, forward strand.
TTAAACAAACAGGGTCAAAATATTTAAGGTCTCACCAGTGAAGGTAACAGCAGTATTCTGTTCTCATGGCAAATTCGTCATCATCGGAATCAACGTCCGCATCGGAACCAGCGTCCTCCTCTTTCACTTGACCGAAATCGTAGTTACTGAAATACATAGTTTTATCTACCAAATTATACTTGTAGGTTTATAACCAAGACGCGCGTCGAGTTGGACGTGTTCTAATATCTGAAACAAATATTTTACGAGTATCACCCGTTAAAATTATACCGCCAGCAAAAATGCTCTGTTCCAATCAGCTTGATTTTACCGGCTAACCTGAGAATTATCAGCAAATTACCTGTAATTCTCTTCAGCTATCCATCCAGCATCAACCAAATACTCCCTCCATATAGTTGCCCAATTTCGGCGAAACATCACAAAAATGTGTAAAATGATGAAATACCAAATTCCGTGCACAACAAAATCACAAAATATCTGACTCCAATTTAAAAATACTGCAAACCTGAGACGCCCGTAACCGTTGGAGAAGGACGAATTAGTGCTGTCCTGGCCGATGATTCTAGCGGCGGAGGAGAACAAACGTGCAAGAGGAGCTCTGACATCCCGGTCAACAGTCTCCCGGAGCCGGTCCATCTCTTCTCCCAGCAGGCTGGTATCTTGACAGTCTGGACATAAGTGGGGTCATGTTAGTGGGAGGTGAAGCTCTCCACTCACAACGTGCACACGTGCACAGTGCACAGTGCACACGTACGGGTATCATATTACTTATTGTGCGAGGGTGTAGCTACGAACTGTTCAAATTAGCGTGGAATTAACAGGAAATTTGAAGCTGTGAAAAGGACGTGAAAAGTCGGTGTCAAGACAAGCGTGGATCGGGCCGGAGAAATGATTGCTAACTCTTACAGAGAGGAAGTTAACCACCAACACACCAGCTAACAACTGGAATCGAATATTATCGGTCATTTAGCGAAAGACAGCTATCAGCGAGGAGTAGTTAATGTAAATCTACATATTTTGCATAATTAATCATAGGAATTTGTCCAGACTATGAACAGAGTTTAGTTGACGCTGTGTCTGGTGCAAGGTCAGTTTGAGAATTTGATGTACCTACATACTAGTACTACAACCGTGAACTGTCAGCAGTCTTCAAATACCAGACTGACTACAAGGTCTGTTCACTGATTGTGTTGCTTGAGGAGTCTGCTTGGAATCAACAAGATATTATTAATTAACACATTACACATATATAGTGACTAATATAGATAGTTAATACTTTTAACTATGCCGAACAATATCCTATTCTAACTGCGGCATGAAACATTATTCCAATTATGAACATTCCATGAACTTATAATCCGGCCATGTTAAACATATCACGGTCTTGTGGAGAAAAAAATAAAAAGCATGCAATAGATCAAAATATATAAAAATTAAAAATTGAGTTTTCACCCATCGTGAACAATAACACTAACCTGTTGTATCTAGCTCTCAGTCAGGTAATTTCCCCATACGCGGCAAATGATGATGGAACACAGTCGGGAGAAAGGCGACAGGAATGTATGTTAATTAAAATTTAACCAGTTGAGCTGCACAAAATAATCGAATCATCTAGGTGCCCCTAGAATTACTATTTTAATATGATTACTGCTGGCATCGTTAGCTCCAGAATATACAAGCTGGGGCACAAGGAAAAGATAAAGTGGCACGTCTACGGATATAGGACTATTATAGAGCTGATAGTGCAAATAGCTACCACGATAACTGGTTACGCTAATTGGACAGGTAATTAGTCCTAGTTGTCTTAATTGGTAATTCATAAAAAGTTCTGATTATTCTAAAAAGTAATTCATGTCGTCTTCTCGTGATGGTCAAAAATTTGGGGAGACTATGACCAGGACTTTAACGAGTCTAATTAGGTATAACCTGCTCAATTAACCAATTTTCTTAGTTAGAATTATTTCAAGCTTTGACAACCGAAATTGGAGGTTTACATTTCAAGCCACTGATAAGTCTTCACTGTTCACTCTTTAACATATCAGTTATATATTGGAGTATTATTTAAATAGCCATCAGGCACTGTCAGCCATCAGGTACTGTTAACTACTTGTTGCCATAATGATAAGGTACATTATCATGTTTCAGAAATCAGTAGCTTTCAGTATCACGTTTTCTATCAAAGTTCCAATACTGTTCTTGTCCTAAAGTTCCCACACTATTCACCTACAAGTGGTAAAGATTTCAAAGGCAGGCTTGCCAAAACATTGGTAATCGGAATCTAAATCACAGCAAATGGGTAAAAAGCCGCTAGCTTACTCTGGGGAGTCAAGCCGACAAAAGAATCATTCGCATATAACGTAAGCCATTTTTGGCTTTATTTTACAGCCTCAATAAGACACTACCACATTACACACTGGTATTTCCAAACACCCACCCCTAGCCGGTATATCAATATACGAAGAAACATATTAAATGTGCAAACGATTCTGAACTTAAATAGTTTTCACCACATATCAACTAATACTATTTAACTCGACATACTTAGAGAAACTGTCAGGAGACTACTTTTATGTAGCTGAATTAGTAATAATTAGTAATAATTAGTAATAATTAGTAATAATTAGTAATAATTAGTAATAATTAGTAATAATTAGTAATAATTAGTAATAATTAGTAATAATTAGTAATAATTAGTAATAATTAGTAATAATTATTAATAATTAGTAAAAATAATTAGTAATAATTATTAATAATTCGAAAATATTTATCTACCAATATTCAATACAATGTGGTCATTTACCTACTGGCTGTTCAACGTAAAATCAGCTAATTTCATGATCAGGAATCAGGATTCTATTTTTATGCCATCTTTCAATCAGCCTTAATCAAATTTTAAGAATATTTCATATCGGCTGAATTTTATAAAAAGGCTTTACCTGACCCTGATGCAAAAGGATCTAGATCGTTGAATTTTATATTCATGATCTAATACTCCTGCATAGATTTCCTTTGTTAGTTGCTGCACGAAATTAGATTACCCTGCCCGTTCTGCGGCACAAGGACGCGCTCTCATCAATGTGACCGTCGAGTGAGCTGTTCATTTGTGATGGCTAACGTAAACGTTACGTTGTGCCTTGTGGCTTTGCTTTGCCTTGGGTATATCCAAGCTGCTAATAAATTCGAATCCGATATATACGATGGAAATTGCACGGGTGATGGAGGAAATTTGGAACCCGTAGGAACCAGTGCACTCGATCGATTCATCAGGAAGGCCCAAGGAAAGTTTTGGTTCAAACTAGCCATTCGATGGATCAAAAGCAAGTTGAAAGATCCAGAATCAGGACTCAGTAAGATGATGGGTAGTGCTGCTGCAAATCCACTTGAATGGGATGACGCTGACGAATTTAACATGACCCCACCAACAGAGCCTACACCCATGTATCTCATCAATTTTATGGCAAAGATCATGGGTAGCACCAAGACTGTATACACGTATCTTTGGAATTATGGATTCATCTCGAAAGTGATGAACTTATCCAAGAAAGCAACAGAAAATTACAACGGTTCAATTCCTCCGTGTGCATTAACGAACGCTATCAGGGAATTCCAAACCTTCAACCAAATCAAACCCGCCGATGGAAGACTGACTAAAGAAACCATAAAGAAAATGGCTGATGACCGTTGCGGTAATGGGGATGCTAAATGCACTACTCCAAAGTGTTTAGCTGAAGACAGATACAGTGCTCCAAACCAGCTTAGGAGAAAGCGATATGTAGTGCGCCGAAAGAAATGGAAGATAGGTTCACAAGGCGTATACAATATAGGTTACTTTTACGAGAATGACTATAATCCAGATGCTAAAGGCAAAGAGGGACACGATAAAACAATGGTTCCCGCAGTTGTGAAGAAAGAAATAGAAGCAGGATTTGCTGAGTGGACAAAATATTCTGGTCTCAACTTTGTAGAAGTTTCCAATCCGAAGATAGCAAATATGAAAATCCGATTTGGATCCGGAGATCATGGAGAAAAGAAAGAGAAATCCTTCTTTGACGGTCCTTACGGTGTTCTTGCACATATGTACTACCCCAGAAAAGGAGAGATGCACTTTGACGAGTCTGAAAATTACACAGCATCACACGAAAAGCCGGGAATAAGTCTGTACTATGTTGCTGCGCACGAAATGGGACACGGCCTAGGAATCGAACACAGCGCAAACAACAAAGCACTTATGGCACCTTACTACATCGGTTACCGAGAACAGATGCTCCTAGTGGATGACATAAAGGCAATCAGACATCTCTATGGAATTGGGAACGGATTTGTTGAACCACTAGAAGGAGAAAAAATCATCGCTGAAGGTTAGCTTGTAAAAAAGCGTTGTCACACTTCACATCTCTAACACTTAGATAATACAGTACCACACGAATCACCTCTGGTTATTTTTCCTTCATAACTCGAATGTTCATGCGATGTTGAACTTCACACACAAGCTGATCACATAGAAAATTGAAAATATAGTAATAACTAAATAAGAATGAAATATAGAGGTCTGAATATTTTCATACCCAAAAAAAACATCCCGTAAATAGTAAATTACGTTCTCACGCTGTTCTCGAGTTTAAACAAAATTCCGTCGTTTTTAGGACTAATAGGTACTATAAAGTTGTAATTTCATAACAGTGACATTTCAAAACCCTAGCATTCCATGATATCTAAGAATAACTTAAGGGCCATACATCAAATCTGTCCAGCCCAAATGACTTCACAGGAAGTTCAGTGATAATCTTGCGCATCATTTCCACGCCAAAATATCCCCAAGATGATAAGCAAGATGGTCGCCGAACTTCAAATCATTTGAGCTGCAGACAATAAACCCTGCCATGGTTCCCATAAACAAGACAGTTTAGAACATAGTATAGAACAAAAAAGGTATTATTGTGAGAAATTAACAAAACAATTGACAGCTATACAAATCAATTAATACCAGAAAAATAGTGATTGAGCCTAAATATATTTTCAGAGGGTCTTGGTATGGGAAAAAAGGTAGGAGAAAAGGACGCGGACAAGACTGATGAAGATGAAGAGGAAGAAAAAGAAGTTGTAGATGATAAATGTGTAACCGGTAACTCAGTTTCTTCCGCACAGACTAAAGATTTGGGACATTGTGTACAGAGCTTCACCGCAGGATTCACTGATCCAAATGAGGAGTATATCTATCTTTTCTATAATGAAAACAATTATCTCCGCCTCGAATCTGGTCATCGAGGTAACTTCCCTAAAGTTAGCGAGCCTTTGACAATTTTCGCAGAGATGTTCATCAGCGATAAGTTCCCTGGCATGGAAGGGCCTTACGATGCCGCGGTAACAGATGATGGCAACAAGATCACCTACTTCTTCGTTGACGAAACAGTGACAACTTGGGACTGGGAAGCAAATCAGATAGGAGATCTGAACAGGGAACCAATTGAAAACACCATGTTTGCCGGTCTCCCTGACTCCGATGAAATTGATGCAGTTGCCAAATTCGATCAACAATTCCTCTTCTTCATTGGTGAAAATTACTACATCTTTTCCGTAGACGATGGAATTTTGGATCCAGAGGGTCACCCAGCCACACTTGACGGGGAACAGATTGCCAGTGCATTCCACTCCTTCTACAACGGCTACATTTATACAACCATTGACAGCTACACAGAGAATAGCATCTACAATCTGATCAAGGCGAAAAGAATCACTAAAGGGGTTAGCAGTGCCGAAGAATTCCAGGATGCTGTTATGGCCTCTTATGGTGATATTGACATGGAAGACGACACGATGTTTGGTTGGCCTTGTGGTTTAGGATTCTGTGGAAATGAACTCGGCGACTTAAGATCAGATATTTAAAGATAATGAACTAATCGCTGATCGTGACTCACGAAAGGGGTAATCACGGCTTCGAAATATTATTTAACGTACAATGTGTTGAGTCAATAAATATTATTGGGAAATTTCAATATAGATTTATGAATATGTTTTTAATCGTGTAGACATTAAACCGAAAAGGATCGTTTCAAGTTAATTTCCTAATCATTGGGAATGAAGACTTAAAAGCGAAAAATCCCTAGATAATTCAGTTTTCTAAAAAAAGCCTCCCTTTCGAGAATTTTTTAAATCTTGCTCAGAATATTGGGAATTTAGAACTGTCTGATTTTAAAGATTACCTATGGTTATCATTTGTCCAATGATCAATTCTTTATGTAGCAGGCTTACACCAATATTCAATAATGATTGAATGATTGACTGATTTTTTCCCCTACTCTTGCCGAAGGCAAAAAGATCGTAGGGAATAATCAATAAGTAATCGGGTTTCGGATATATGAGGTGGCCCGACGGCGCTATACTACGCTACGTTGATGACAAATTATAAAAGTCTGTTTCTTCGCAATATAGACCACTGTATTAGTATAGGAAACGTCTGTTATGCTGCGCGCAACGCTAGCCATGTACCTCCTTCGCAAAGTTATTTTCCGCAATTTTCTGGATTCATCTATTGTTGATGCGCGGTTCTAGTTCTACATCGGTCAAATAAATCCCACTCATTTATTAAAAACATAGTATGCAATTGTAAATATGTTGCACTTTTTTCCAGTCACACTTTTCACTGGAAAGAATTAATGGTACAAGTACATCGTAGGGAAAATTGATCGTGCGTGGTTTAACCGCAGCGAAATTGTTGTTTGAAATTGATTGGGGACTTCACCAGAAGTAAACTCGGCATTTAAGCTCTAACCAGAGCCCTCTCGCTTGCAGTAGCACCTGACCGTAGTCACGCAGTACGTGTAGACAGAGACTCATGGCTATGTGAAACTCTGCACTATTACTGACACCTTCAAAATTGTATTTACATTCATCATAAAAGGATATAGAAACCTTTTAAAAAAACACAAATATGACGTACGAAAATGGTGAGTGGGTAGCACCCCTAGCTGGCGACTTCATGGTAGTTTGATCAAATTAGGTTTCTTATTAAAATTTGAGATCGGTTTTAAGAGAAAATTTCGATCGGATATAAGACTAAGAGTAAAACTAAAAGTTAAAAAGTCGAGTTAGACTAACAGTAACTAAAACAGTAATGACTGGGGACCCAGGTTGTACAGAACATAATAAAATAAGCCATTACGGATCGGGAAATTGAGCGGCCATCCACAAAAGAAAAGCGACCGCATTTCTTGTTAAGGTTAAAACTTCTCCTCTCACTTTTGCTTTGTGTGAGACTAGACTGAGAGGAGCGAGCAATAAACTATAATATATCAAGCTAGGTAACTATTTTGTGTGATTTTTTAAGACGTTCTTATTATGCTGATGGTTAGGTAGGTTTGGTTCCGATTTTAAAATCATATTGTACAACAGCTTGGTCCTTTGATTTTGAACTTGAAGAAGACGGAATTCCTGTAAACAATTTACCTGTAAATTTCCAGCACTTTCCAAATTCTTTATTTTCCTCAAAACTGGGGCCGTATACTTTAACTTAGGACGTCCGCCAAAATTGCAGATTTTCAGACCCCCCCGGAAGTCCGGATTAAAAAGGACCATTGCAAGTAAATTTCCTTTTGACAATTTTTATGTCAGACCAGCTGGTACCACTTGAATGGGAGTATGCTGATGATGCAGATTTTGTTGATGAGGAAGAAGATAACCTTCAAGCACTTTTGCCAATATCAAATATGTAAGGATGTTCTACAAGAATGGAACTTACTAGTGAACGAATCAAAAACTGAGTTCACACAGTTCTACATTGCTGGTAAAAACGAACGTGACGAGAAATGTGAACTCCTCAAAAACAGAGAACCTTGGAGATCTTCAATATCACTAGGCTCCAAACTCTGCGACAAAGAAGACATTCAGAGAAGGTGCACCCTAGGAAAAGTTGCTTTTCAGGACTACAAGAAAGTATGGGAACAAGGTCAGCGAATCTGTCTCAGTACTCGGCTGAAGATCTATGAGTCCCTTGTTGTTTAACTTTATGTTATGTTGGACAACTAACAACTGTAATTCCTGGGCTGTACCCAAAAACTATATGGACAAAATCGACATTTGTCATCGCAAACACCTGAGGCAAATCGTCAAAATGACATACCCCACCATCATTTCAAACGAAGCTCTGTATAAGAAATGTAACAGCAGACCACTCAGTGAGAGAGTTGCGTACTCACGTTAGAAAATGATTGGTCATACTCATATACTTCGAAAAGTCGATTATATAAGATAAACTTGTCACTATATAGTGTTGTCATTATATAGTGCGTTTTGCAGACTATATAATGACAAAGATCAGCTGTCATTATAAAGTGCTTGTCATTATATAGTGTTGTCATTATATAGTGTGATTACCACTTCGTAGAGCCAGCAACTCCCCAGCGTTATGTTCTATATTTTTTGCAGTTGAGAGTATGAGGGATATGAAGGGTCTTGTCGGGAGACACTAATGTAATTTATTAAAAACTCTTAAAACTCTAGATATCAGATAGAGACATTAAGCTTGTAAATACAGAAGACATTTATAATTTGATTTTTGTTAGCCCAAGACAGACCTAAGTGGAGAAAGTTATTTTAGTTTTAGTAGGTTACTTATCAGATTTTTAATTTGTTTATACAATTTATTTATTTGAATAAAGTTTTATAATAATAATGACAATTTTTAAAATCTTGCTCTAATTTGAAAGATTACTGATGATCATCATTTCTCCAATTATCAATTCTTTATGTAGCACTAGCAGGTTAAAAATATATTGTGTATCTTTTTAAGGGGGTATTCACCAAAATTGTCCAACCCAAATAACCTCACAGTTGAGGGTTGTTCACATATTACGTAATCATTTTTTGGAACATTTTTACCCCACTGGTCACATTGGTGACCATCTAGCGCACCGTTTCCACACTTTTTTTAGAACACTCATTTCTGTAATCGAGCATTTCCTGGTAAGAATGTATTTTTCGGAAAAACAATATTTGTTTTATAGAGAGGGCTATAACCCAATTATTTGTTGTGATATCGAACTGAAATTTTGCACGAAGATTGTCCACGTCATTTTCCTTATAAATACAATCAGACAGTAAACACCGGACACGAATCACTTCAAATTCAATAGAAATTCACATATGATCAAGTGAACTGAACACGGACATTTGATTATAGTTGCTTCAAATTAGATTACGTAACCCCTTCAGTAGTCCTTGTACACTGCTGAGAGTTCCTGGCTAGTTTCCGATGTCAAACCTTTCCTTTACGTTGTACCTTGTTGCATTCCTATTGCTGTGTCTTGGGTCAGCTCAGGGAAAATTCGAATCCGATATATATGATGGAAGTTGCACGGGTGATGGAGGCAATTTGGAACCCGTAGGAACCAGTGCACTCGATCGATTTATCAGGAAGGCCCAAGGAAAGTTTTGGTTCAGAATAGCCGTTCGATGGATCACAGGCAAGTTAAAAGATCCAGAATCAGGGCTCAGTAAGATGATGGGTAGTGCTGCTGCGAATCCACTCGATTGGGACGACGCTGATACCTTCAACTTTACACCCCCAGAGGAACCAGCGCCTATGTACCTCCTCAATTTTATGGCAAAGATCATGGGAAGCACTAAGACTGTATACACCTATCTTTGGAATTATGGATTCATTCCGAAAGTGTTGAACTTATCCAAAAAGGCAACAAATAATTTCAATGGTGCAATACCTCCATGTGCATTGACGAACGCTATTAGGGAATTCCAAATCTTCAACCAAATCGAACCCGCTGATGGACTACTGACTAAAGAAACCATTAAAAAAATGGCCGAGGATCGTTGCGGTAATATGGATGCTAAATGCAGCACTCCAAAGTGTTTGACTGAAGACAGATACAATGCTCGAACTGCACAACTGCGAAAAAAAAGATATGTTGTGCGAAAGAAGAAATGGAAGGTATCCAGTACAGGTGCATACAATGTAGCATACTTTTACGAGAACGACTACAATCCTAATGCTGCAGGCAAAGAGGGACACGATAAATCAATGACTCCCGCAGCTGTGAAGCAAGAAGTAGAAGCAGGGTTTGCTGAGTGGACAAAATACGCTGGAATTAACTATATAGAAGTTGACGATGAAGAGAAGGCTAGTGTGAAAATTCGATTTGGATCAGGTGCTCACGGAGAAAAGAAAGAGAAAGCTTACTTTGACGGTCCTTATGGTGTTCTTGCACATATGTACTACCCAAGAAACGGTAAGATGCACTTTGACGAGGCCGAAAACTACACCGCATCCCACGAAAAGCCGGGGATAAGTCTGTTCTATGTTTCTGCTCACGAAATGGGACACGGCCTAGGAATCGAACACAGCAGCAACAACCGAGCACTTATGGCACCTTACTACATCGGTTACCGAGAACAGATGCTTCTTGAGGATGACATAAAGGCAGTCAGACATCTGTATGGAATTGGGAACGGAATGGTTTCGCCACTAGAAGGAGAAACCTATACTGCACCAAGTAAGTTTTTTTTCTGCAACTTGGTTAAAGTTCACATTGAAAGAGCTGACACTATGAAATATATCAAACTAAGAAGTATATCCAGCTCCCAACCCGGTGTAAAAAATTGAATGTTGAACTTTCTTTATCTACCTGGGGGGGGGGGGGGGGGGGGGGGGCAACCATATTAAAGTATATTAAAATGTAGGATTTTTCCCGATTCTGACCAGGGGATATACTTTAATATACTTTAATATACTTTAATATACTTTAATATATCCCTATCTCCTTGGAGGCCTACATCAAAAATTATTGCCCAAAATAAGCTTGAAATGCAATTCTTAATCGATTCCAAAAAATTCTTGAAAAAATATTGAAAACTGATGGAGTTATTTCAATTTTAATGAAGTCATTTTGGCTAGTATTCCGAACCGAGATATTATGTGCAATTTTCCCAATTTTGTTCATGGAGGTCTTTTTACTTAGTATCCACTATATTCAACAAACACTGAGTTATATCTTTCACATAGAGTTAGTCTCATTAAAAAATATTGAAATTTTATCGAATTTGGGCAAAAGCGAATTTGGGCAAAAGCGTATGCCCAAATATGGGCATATTTTTTTAAGCTCATAGCTCAGCCAATTTTTGACCAATCTGGATGGAAATTCATGTACTAGTCCTAAAACAGGCTTATCTTGCGAATCTGAGTGAAAAATATAGTTCATCATGTAAATCTTAACGAAGAATATAAATCTTCTAATTGTAGGTATATTAAAGTATATTAAAATGTAGGATTTTTTCCGATTTTGACCCGGGGATATACTTTAATATACTTTAATATGGTTGCCCTACCTATATTTTAAGCGGCGGGCCTGCAACACTGCACCACACCATATTTATCATTGAAAACTGATATCTAACAATTGAGAGTGTAGAGTGTAGAGTCATATAAATACTCGTCATTTAATTAGGTTTGTCTGAAAATAAGGTTTCCAAAACATCTGTCAATTGAATCAAAAACCGAAGTGCTCTCGACAATCTGCAATCAGAGGAACTTTTTAAGAAAGGGAGCGTTCACATGTTAGTATTACGTACATATGACTGACCAAATTGACGGAGGGAGTAAAAATTGCTAAGACCGTGCTAAAACGTAATACTACAATATTAATATTAAAGGAAATTTGTGAAGTTTTATTTTTAATCGAATTGATTTCAATCATACCAGATAAGTACGATAAAATATTTGATTTTTACACGAAGAAGTAACTCAAATTCGTTTTCAGCGGGTCTTGCGTTAGGAGGAGACGAAGGAGCAAAGAAGAAGCAAGAAGATGATGAAGATGAAGAAGGAGATAAAGAAACAGAAGATTATAGGTGTGCCACAGGAGACACTGTTACCGTTCAGGATACTAACGAATTGGGGCATTGCATTGAAGAATTCACCGCAGGATTCACTGATCCAAATGAGGAGTATATCTATCTTTTCTATAATGAGAACAATTATCTCCGCCTCGAATCTGGTCATGGAGGTAAGAAATTCCCTAAAGTTAGCCAGCCTAGGACAACTTTTGCCGAGATGTTCATCAGTGATAAATTCCCTGGCATGGAAGGCCCTTACGATGCCGCGGTAACAGATGATGGCAACAAGATCACCTACTTCTTCGTTGACGAAACAGTGACAACTTGGGACTGGGAAGCAAATCAGATAGGAGATCTGAACAGGGAACCAATTGAAAACACCATGTTTGCCGGTCTCCCTGACTCCGATGAAATTGATGCAGTTGCCAAATTCGATCAACAATTCCTCTTCTTCATTGGCGAAAATTACTACATCTTTTCCGTAGACGATGGAATTTTGGATCCAGAAGGTCACCCAGCCACACTTGATGGGGAACAGATTGCCAGTGCATTCCACTCCTTCTACAACGGCTACATTTATACAACCATTGACAGCTACACATCGAATAGCATCTACAATCTAATCAAGGCGAAAAGAATCAGTAAAGGTGTAAACACAGCTGAAGAATTCCAAGACGCCGTTATGAACTCCTATTCTAATATTGACATGGAAGACGACACGATGTTTGGTTGGCCTTGTGGTCTGGGATTTTGTGGAAATGAGTTGAAACATGTGAGACCAGATGTAGAAGACGAGGAAGAAGGCCCGGACGACGTAAGAATTCCTGGACGCTAACTGATTTACTAGAGATGCGAAATAACGAAATCAAGATATACTAAAAACTGATGATATTTTACGGTTAAAATATTGATTTCATGACATTTAGATTGAATTTTAGGAACATTTTATTGATGATTAGGTTATTATTTCTTGTGAATAATGAATATGCAATTTTTGAAATACCGAATCTCTTTGTACAGACGAAATATATTAAATATAGAAAGATGATGATAAATCGGGACACTGAGTACACGGGAAATAACCAAAGTTGAACGTCTAAACAGTAAGTGACTGATCACGTGATCGATATGTCACTTCTCTCTCTAGACTCAAGTTTCAGGTACTTTTGAGAAAAGATACGTCAGTACTGGTGGAAGGATTAGCTATCTCAGACATTCTAACAGCAGTCCGAGGGCACCTGTAGGTAGAGGAGCTCATTGAAATTGTCCTATTTCTCCTAATCTCCCGAGAGGACATCCCCAACAATGTGCTTAAGACCAAGTCCTTGCAGTGCCTATAAAACCGAGCGTTCGTCAATGTGTAAATAAAAGGGTTTCCAAAAAGACTAAGATAGTAAATGAAACCCGATAAAGCCCTCAGAAACTCCAGTCTGGTGTGAACGCTGTAACCGTGGAGAGCTGTGAGGATGGTGTAGACGATGTAAGGTAGGGATGACACCAGGAACAGTCCTGACAAACACAGGACGGTTACTGGGGCTTTAGAGTTCCGGTGTGTGCCTTCATTGGTGGACTTGAAGGCATATTTCAGGAGAGCGAAGTTGAGAGAGAGGATGAGAATCATGGGGAGTACTGTAGCAAAAATGTACATACCTGCAAAAGAATGTTTGATATAAATTGTATATTCTGATATTATGAACGAACGATGGTCGACTGAAAACTAATTTCTGGCCGTTACTTTGTTAACGTAGAAATAAAATGATTTGGTTTGCGTAATGAAATTTCCGGTGAGTTGTTGTAAAAATAATTTGTAGTGGATCATTGAGATTTAAACTAATATCATGGACTTTAACTTACTGAGACGAACGAAGGAAGATTTAGATCTATCGTAGACACATCTGAGAAGGAACGGATCGTACACAATTTCAGAATTAGTAAGGACCATGGGCAGAAGGGTAACCATGGCAGCAACACACCACACTCCCAAAGCTATCCCTTTAGCTGTCGTCTTGTTCAGGTGATAGACCACACTGCTAAAAGGAGCCGCGCACCGGCACGTCTTGTACGCCGTAATGAACAGTATGAGGAGAGTACCAGACTCGGCGGGCACGTACCCCGCGTACCCTGTCATCACACACAGACTCCTCCACAGCGGCGAGCTCTGGCTCGGAGAGGTGCCCTCCTCCGCAAACAGGAAGTAGTTACACAGTGATGGGAGCACCATCAGTATGGTGCAGAGGATGTCTCCGGCTGCCAGGTTCTGGATAAGTACGATAGAGAACCCGTCCGTGTCAACAGAGTGGTACACACGGGCAGCGTTCAGCACAAACAGGTTTCCGAGGACACCGAGCGTCAGGGCAACAACTAGGTAGCATCCCAGAAGGTAGTATTCCATTGGGGTGTCCAGATATAAGTCTGCCATCATCCTGGTTAGATCATGTGATATGTTAGTTGCGCTACTTTATCTGGGTCTTGCAACTTATAATTATAAACAAAA